>NW_028227291.1:2165071-2230565 GCF_978045245.1 Mus caroli | reverse complement strand
GCACTGAAAAACTTAGAATTTACTGAAAAAACCCGCATTAGACGAAATCCACAGTGTAGTACATTGTATATGAGTGAGTTGCACTGAAAAACTTAGAATTTACTGAAAAACCCGCATTAGACGAAATGCACAGTGTAGTACATTGTATATGAGTGAGTTGCACTGAAAAACTTAGAATTTACTGAAAAACCCGCATTAGACGAAATGCACAGTGTAGTACATTGTATATGAGTGAGTTGCACTGAAAAACTTAGAATTTACTGAAAAACGCCGCATTAGACGAAATGCACAGTGTAGTAACATTGTATATGAGTGAGTTGCACTGAAAAACTTAGAATTTACTGAAAAACCCGCATTAGACGAAATGCACAGTGTAGTACATTGTATATGAGTGAGTTGCACTGAAAAACTTAGAATTTACTGAAAAACCCCGCATTAGACGAAATGCACAGTGTAGTACATTGTATATGAGTGAGTTGCACTGAAAAACTTAGAATTTACTGAAAAACCCGCATTAGACGAAATGCACAGTGTAGTACATTGTATATGAGTGAGTTGCACTGAAAAACTTAGAATTTACTGAAAAACCCGCATTAGACGAAATGCACAGTGTAGTACATTGTATATGAGTGAGTTGCACTGAAAAACTTAGAATTTACTGAAAAAACCCGCATTAGACGAAATGCACAGTGTAGTACATTGTATATGAGTGAGTTGCACTGAAAAACTTAGAATTTACTGAAAAACCCGCATTAGACGAAATGCACAGTGTAGTACATTGTATATGAGTGAGTTGCACTGAAAAACTTAGAATTTACTGAAAAACCCGCATTAGACGAAATGCACAGTGTAGTACATTGTATATGAGTGAGTTGCACTGAAAAACTTAGAATTTACTGAAAAACCCGCATTAGACGAAATGCACAGTGTAGTACATTGTATATGAGTGAGTTGCACTGAAAAAACTTAGAATTTACTGAAAAACCCGCATTAGACGAAATGCACAGTGTAGTACATTGTATATGAGTGAGTTGCACTGAAAAACTTAGAATTTACTGAAAAACCCGCATTAGACGAAATGCACAGTGTAGTACATTGTATATGAGTGAGTTGCACTGAAAAACTTAGAATTTACTGAAAAACCCGCATTAGACGAAATGCACAGTGTAGTACATTGTATATGAGTGAGTTGCACTGAAAAACTTAGAATTTACTGAAAAACCCGCATTAGACGAAATGCACAGTGTAGTACATTGTATATGAGTGAGTTGCACTGAAAAACTTAGAATTTACTGAAAAACCCGCATTAGACGAAATGCACAGTGTAGTACATTGTATATGAGTGAGTTGCACTGAAAAACTTAGAATTTACTGAAAAACCCGCATTAGACGAAATGCACAGTGTAGTACATTGTATATGAGTGAGTTGCACTGAAAAACTTAGAATTTACTGAAAAACCCGCATTAGACGAAATGCACAGTGTAGTACATTGTATATGAGTGAGTTGCACTGAAAAACTTAGAATTTACTGAAAAACCCGCATTAGACGAAATGCACAGTGTAGTACATTGTATATGAGTGAGTTGCACTGAAAAACTTAGAATTTACTGAAAAACCCGCATTAGACGAAATGCACAGTGTAGTACATTGTATATGAGTGAGTTGCACTGAAAAACTTAGAATTTACTGAAAAACCCGCATTAGACGAAATGCACAGTGTAGTACATTGTATATGAGTGAGTTGCACTGAAAAACTTAGAATTTACTGAAAAACCCGCATTAGACGAAATGCACAGTGTAGTACATTGTATATGAGTGAGTTGCACTGAAAAACTTAGAATTTACTGAAAACCCGCATTAGACGAAATGCACAGTGTAGTACATTGTATATGAGTGAGTTGCACTGAAAAACTTAGAATTTACTGAAAAACCCGCATTAGACGAAATGCACAGTGTAGTACATTGTATATGAGTGAGTTGCACTGAAAAACTTAGAATTTACTGAAAACCCGCATTAGACGAAATGCACAGTGTAGTACATTGTATATGAGTGAGTTGCACTGAAAAACTTAGAATTTACTGAAAAACCCGCATTAGACGAAATGCACAGTGTAGTACATTGTATATGAGTGAGTTGCACTGAAAAAACTTAGAATTTACTGAAAAACCCGCATTAGACGAAATGCACAGTGTAGTACATTGTATATGAGTGAGTTGCACTGAAAAACTTAGAATTTACTGAAAAACCCGCATTAGACGAAATGCACAGTGTAGTACATTGTATATGAGTGAGTTGCACTGAAAAAACTTAGAATTTACTGAAAAACCCGCATTAGACGAAATGCACAGTGTAGTACATTGTATATGAGTGAGTTGCACTGAAAACTTAGAATTTACTGAAAAACCCGCATTAGACGAAATGCACAGTGTAGTACATTGTATATGAGTGAGTTGCACTGAAAAACTTAGAATTTACTGAAAAACCCGCATTAGACGAAATGCACAGTGTAGTACATTGTATATGAGTGAGTTGCACTGAAAAACTTAGAATTTACTGAAAAACCCGCATTAGACGAAATGCACAGTGTAGTACATTGTATATGAGTGAGTTGCACTGAAAAACTTAGAATTTACTGAAAAACCCGCATTAGACGAAATGCACAGTGTAGTACATTGTATATGAGTGAGTTGCACTGAAAAACTTAGAATTTACTGAAAAACCCGCATTAGACGAAATGCACAGTGTAGTACATTGTATATGAGTGAGTTGCACTGAAAAACTTAGAATTTACTGAAAAACCCGCATTAGACGAAATGCACAGTGTAGTACATTGTATATGAGTGAGTTGCACTGAAAAACTTAGAATTTACTGAAAAACCCGCATTAGACGAAATGCACAGTGTAGTACATTGTATATGAGTGAGTTGCACTGAAAAACTTAGAATTTACTGAAAAACCCGCATTAGACGAAATGCACAGTGTAGTACATAGTATATGAGTGAGTTGCACTGAAAAACTTAGAATTTACTGAAAAACCCGCATTAGACGAAATGCACAGTGTAGTACATTGTATATGAGTGAGTTGCACTGAAAAACTTAGAATTTACTGAAAAACCCGCATTAGACGAAATGCACAGTGTAGTACATTGTATATGAGTGAGTTGCACTGAAAAACTTAGAATTTACTGAAAAACCCGCATTAGACGAAATGCACAGTGTAGTACATTGTATATGAGTGAGTTGCACTGAAAAACTTAGAATTTACTGAAAAACCCGCATTAGACGAAATGCACAGTGTAGTACATTGTATATGAGTGAGTTGCACTGAAAAACTTAGAATTTACTGAAAAACCCGCATTAGACGAAATGCACAGTGTAGTACATTGTATATGAGTGAGTTGCACTGAAAAACTTAGAATTTACTGAAAAACCCGCATTAGAACGAAATGCACAGTGTAGTACATTGTATATGAGTGAGTTGCACTGAAAAACTTAGAATTTACTGAAAAACCCGCATTAGACGAAATGCACAGTGTAGTACATAGTATATGAGTGAGTTGCACTGAAAAACTTAGAATTTACTGAAAAACCCGCATTAGACGAAATGCACAGTGTAGTACATTGTATATGAGTGAGTTGCACTGAAAAACTTAGAATTTACTGAAAAACCCGCATTAGACGAAATGCACAGTGTAGTACATTGTATATGAGTGAGTTGCACTGAAAAACTTAGAATTTACTGAAAAACCCGCATTAGACGAAATGCACAGTGTAGTACATTGTATATGAGTGAGTTGCACTGAAAAACTTAGAATTTACTGAAAACCCGTTTTAGTCGAAATCCACAGTGTAGTACATTGTATATGAGTGAGTTGCACTGAAAAACTTAGAATTTACTGAAAAACCCGCATTAGACGAAATGCACAGTGTAGTACATTGTATATGAGTGAGTTGCACTGAAAAACTTAGAATTTACTGAAAAACCCGCATTAGAAGAAATGCACAGTGTAGTACATTGTATATGAGTGAGTTGCACTGAAAAACTTAGAATTTACTGAAAAACCCGCATTAGACGAAATGCACAGTCTAGTACATTGTATATGAGTGAGTTGCACTGAAAAACTTAGAATTTACTGAAAACCCGCATTAGACGAAATGCACAGTGTAGTACATTGTATATGAGTGAGTTGCACTGAAAAACTTAGAATTTACTGAAAAACCCGCATTAGACGAAATGCACAGTGTAGTACATTGTATATGAGTGAGTTGCACTGAAAAACTTAGAATTTACTGAAAAACCCGCATTAGACCGAAATGCACAGTGTAGTATATTGTATATGAGTGAGTTGCACTCAAAAACTTAGAATTTACTGTAAAAACCGCATTAGACGAAATGCACAGTGTAGTACATTGTATATGAGTGAGTTGCACTGAAAAACTTAGAATTTACTGAAAAACCCGCATTAGACGAAATGCACAGTGTAGTACATTGTATATGAGTGAGTTGCACTGAAAAACTTAGAATTAACTGAAAAACCCGCATTAGACGAAATGCACAGTGTAGTACATTGATTATGAGTGAGTTGCACTGAAAAACTTAGAATTTACTGAAAAACCCCCATTAGACGAAATGCACAGTGTAGTACATAGTATATGAGTGAATTGCACTGAAAAACTTAGATTTACTGAAAAACCCGCATTAGACGAAATGCACAGTGTAGTACATTGTATATGAGTGAGTTGCACTGAAAAACTTAGAATTTACTGAAAAACCCGCAACTAGACGAAATGCACAGTGTAGTACATTGTATATGAGTGAGTTGCACTGAAAAACTTAGAATTTACTGAAAAACCCGCATTAGATTAAATGCACAGTGTAGTACATGTATATGAGTGAGTTGCACTGAAAAACTTAGAATTTACTGAAAAACCCGCATTAGACGAAATGCACAGTGTAGTACATTGTATATGAGTGAATTGCACTGAAAAACTTAGAATTTACTGAAAAACCCGCATTAGACGAAATGCACAGTGTAGTACATTGTATATGAGTGAGTTGCACTGAAAAAAGTAGAATTTACTGAAAAACCCGCTTTAGACGAAATGCACAGTGTAGTACATTGTATATGAGTGAGTTGCACTGAAAAATTAGAATTTACTGAAAAACCAGCATTAGACGAAATGAACAGTGTAGTACATTGTATATGAGTGAGTTGCACTGAAAAACGTAGAATTTACTGAAAAACCCGCTTTAGACGAAATGCACAGTGTAGTACATTGTATATGAGTGAGTTGTATTGAAAAACTTAGAATTTAATGAAAAACCCGCATTAGACGAAATGCACAGTGTAGTACCTTGTATATGAGTGAGTTGCACTGAAAAACTTAGAATTTACTGAAAAACCCGCATTAGACGAAATGTACAGTGTAGTACATAGTATATGAGTGAGTTGCACTGAAAAATTTAGAATTTACTGAAAAACCTGCATTAGACGAAATGCACAGTGTAGTACATAGTATATGAGTGAGTTGCACTGAAAAACTTAGAATTTACTGAAAAACCCCCATTAGACGAAATGCACAGTGTAGTACATTGTATATGAGTGAGTTGCACTGAAAAACTTAGAATTTACTGAAAAACCCGCATTAGACGAAATGAACAGTGTAGTACATTGTATATGAGTGAGTTGCACTGAAAAAAGTAGAATTTACTGAAAAACCCGCATTAGACGAAATGCACAGTGTAGTACATTGTATATGAGTGAGTTGCACTGAAAAACTTAGAATTTACTGAAAAACCCGCAACTAGACGAAATGCACAGTGTAGTACATTGTATATGAGTGAGTTGCACTGAAAAACTTAGAATTTACTGAAAAACCCGCATTAGACTAAATGCACAGTGTAGTACATGTATATGAGTGAGTTGCACTGAAAAACTTAGAATTTACTGAAAAACCCGCATTAGACGAAATGCACAGTGTAGTACATTGTATATGAGTGAATTGCACTGAAAAACTTAGAATTTACTGAAAAACCCGCATTAGACGAAATGAACAGTGTAGTACATTGTATATGAGTGAGTTGCACTGAAAAAAGTAGAATTTACTGAAAAACCCGCTTTAGACGAAATGCACAGTGTAGTACATTGTATATGAGTGAGTTGCACTGAAAAACTTAGAATTTACTGAAAAACCCGCATTAGACGAAATGCACAGTGTAGTACATTGTATATGAGTGAGTTGCACTGAAAAAAGTAGAATTTACTGAAAAACCCGCTTTAGACGAAATGCACAGTGTAGTACATTATATATGAGTGAGTTGCACTGAAAAACGTAGAATTTACTGAAAAACCCGCTTTAGACGAAATGAACAGTGTAGTACATTGTATATGAGTGAGTTGCACTGAAAAACTTAGAATTTACTGAAAAACCCGCATTAGACGAAATGCACAGTGTAGTACCTTGTATATGAGTGAGTTACACTGAAAAACTTAGAATTTACTGAAAAACCCGCATTAGACGAAATGCACAGTGTAGTACATTGTATATGAGTGAGTTGCACTGAAAAACTTAGAATTTACTGAAAAACCCGCATTAGACGAAATGAACAGTGTAGTACATTGTATATGAGTGAGTTGCACTGAAAAAAGTAGAATTTACTGAAAAACCCGCTTTAGACGAAATGCACAGTGTAGTACATTTTATATGAGTGAGTTGCACTGAAAAACTTAGAATTTACTGAAAAACCCGCATTAGACGAAATGCACAGTGTAGTACATTGTATATGAGTGAGTTGCACTGAAAAAAGTAGAATTTACTGAAAAACCCGCTTTAGACGAAATGCACAGTGTAGTACATTGTATATGAGTGAGTTGCACTGAAAAACTTAGAATTTACTGAAAAACCCCCATTAGACGAAATGCACAGTGTAGTACATAGTATATGAGTGAATTGCACTGAAAAACTTAGAATTTACTGAAAAACCCGCATTAGACGAAATGCACAGTGTAGTACATTGTATATGAGTGAGTTGCACTGAAAAACTTAGAATTTACTGAAAAACCCGCAACTAGACGAAATGCACAGTGTAGTACATTGTATATGAGTGAGTTGCACTGAAAAACTTAGAATTTACTGAAAAACCCGCATTAGATTAAATGCACAGTGTAGTACATGTATATGAGTGAGTTGCACTGAAAAACTTAGAATTTACTGAAAAACCCGCATTAGACGAAATGCACAGTGTAGTACATTGTATATGAGTGAATTGCACTGAAAAACTTAGAATTTACTGAAAAACCCGCATTAGACGAAATGCACAGTGTAGTACATTGTATATGAGTGAGTTGCACTGAAAAAAGTAGAATTTACTGAAAAACCCGCTTTAGACGAAATGCACAGTGTAGTACATTGTATATGAGTGAGTTGCACTGAAAAACTTAGAATTTACTGAAAAACCAGCATTAGACGAAATGAACAGTGTAGTACATTGTATATGAGTGAGTTGCACTGAAAAACGTAGAATTTACTGAAAAACCCGCTTTAGACGAAATGCACAGTGTAGTACATTGTATATGAGTGAGTTGTATTGAAAAACTTAGAATTTAATGAAAAACCCGCATTAGACGAAATGCACAGTGTAGTACCTTGTATATGAGTGAGTTGCACTGAAAAACTTAGAATTTACTGAAAAACCCGCATTAGACGAAATGTACAGTGTAGTACATAGTATATGAGTGAGTTGCACTGAAAAATTTAGAATTTACTGAAAAACCTGCATTAGACGAAATGCACAGTGTAGTACATAGTATATGAGTGAGTTGCACTGAAAAACTTAGAATTTACTGAAAAACCCGCATTAGACGAAATGCACAGTGTAGTACATTGTATATGAGTGAGTTGCACTGAAAAACTTAGAATTTACTGAAAAACCCGCATTAGACGAAATGAACAGTGTAGTACATTGTATATGAGTGAGTTGCACTGAAAAAAGTAGAATTTACTGAAAAACCCGCATTAGACGAAATGCACAGTGTAGTACATTGTATATGAGTGAGTTGCACTGAAAAACTTAGAATTTACTGAAAAACCCGCAACTAGACGAAATGCACAGTGTAGTACATTGTATATGAGTGAGTTGCACTGAAAAACTTAGAATTTACTGAAAAACCCGCATTAGACTAAATGCACAGTGTAGTACATGTATATGAGTGAGTTGCACTGAAAAACTTAGAATTTACTGAAAAACCCGCATTAGACGAAATGCACAGTGTAGTACATTGTATATGAGTGAATTGCACTGAAAAACTTAGAATTTACTGAAAAACCCGCAGTCGACGAAATGAACAGTGTAGTACATTGTATATGAGTGAGTTGCACTGAAAAAAGTAGAATTTACTGAAAAACCCGCTTTAGACGAAATGCACAGTGTAGTACATTGTATATGAGTGAGTTGCACTGAAAAACTTAGAATTTACTGAAAAACCCGCATTAGACGAAATGCACAGTGTAGTACATTGTATATGAGTGAGTTGCACTGAAAAAAGTAGAATTTACTGAAAAACCCGCTTTAGACGAAATGCACAGTGTAGTACATTATATATGAGTGAGTTGCACTGAAAAACGTAGAATTTACTGAAAAACCCGCTTTAGACGAAATGAACAGTGTAGTACATTGTATATGAGTGAGTTGCACTGAAAAACTTAGAATTTACTGAAAAACCCGCATTAGACGAAATGCACAGTGTAGTACCTTGTATATGAGTGAGTTACACTGAAAAACTTAGAATTTACTGAAAAACCCGCATTAGACGAAATGCACAGTGTAGTACATTGTATATGAGTGAGTTGCACTGAAAAACTTAGAATTTACTGAAAAACCCGCATTAGACGAAATGAACAGTGTAGTACATTGTATATGAGTGAGTTGCACTGAAAAAAGTAGAATTTACTGAAAAACCCGCTTTAGACGAAATGCACAGTGTAGTACATTTTATATGAGTGAGTTGCACTGAAAAACTTAGAATTTACTGAAAAACCCGCATTAGACGAAATGCACAGTGTAGTACATTGTATATGAGTGAGTTGCACTGAAAAAAGTAGAATTTACTGAAAAACCCGCTTTAGACGAAATGCACAGTGTAGTACATTGTATATGAGTGAGTTGCACTGAAAAACTTAGAATTTACTGAAAAACCAGCATTAGACGAAATGAACAGTGTAGTACATTGTATATGAGTGAGTTGCACTGAAAAACGTAGAATTTACTGAAAAACCCGCTTTAGACGAAATGCACATTGTAGTACATTGTATATGAGTGAGTTGTATAGAAAAACTTAGAAATTACTGAAAAACCAGCATTAGACGAAATGCACAGTGTAGTACCTTGTATATGAGTGAGTTACACTGAAAAACTTAGAATTTACTGAAAAACCCGCATTAGACGAAATACACAGTGTAGTACATTGTATATGAGTGAGTTGCACTGAAAAACTTAGAATTTACTGAAAAACCCGCATTAGACGAAATGCACAGTGTAGTACATTGTATATGAGTGAGTTGCACTGAAAAACTTAGAATTTACTGAAAAACCCGCATTAGACGAAATGCACAGTGTAGTACATGTATATGAGTGAGTTGCACTGAAAAACTTAGAATTTACTGAAAAACCCGCATTAGACGAAATGCACAGTGTAGTACATTGTATATGAGTGAGTTGCACTGAAAAACTTAGAATTTACTGAAAAACCCGCATTAGACGAAATGCACAGTGTAGTACATGTATATGAGTGAGTTGCACTGAAAAACTTAGAATTTACTGAAAAACCCGCATTAGACGAAATGCACAGTGTAGTACATTGTATATGAGTGAGTTGCACTGAAAAACTTAGAATTTACTGAAAAACCCGCATTAGACGAAATGCACAGTGTAGTACATTGTATATGAGTGAGTTGCACTGAAAAACTTAGAATTTACTGAAAAACCCGCATTAGACGAAATGCACAGTGTAGTACATTGTATATGAGTGAGTTGCACTGAAAAACTTAGAATTTACTGAAAAACCCGCATTAGACGAAATGCACAGTGTAGTACATTGTATATGAGTGAGTTGCACTGAAAAAAGTAGAATTTACTGAAAAACCCGCTTTAGACGAAATGCACAGTGTAGTACATTGTATATGAGTGAGTTGCACTGAAAAACTTAGGATTTACTGAAAAACCCGCATTAGACGAAATACACAGTTTAGTACATTGTATATGAGTGAGTTGCACTGAAATACTTAGAATTTACTGAAAAACCCGCATTAGACGAAATGCACAGTGTAGTACATTGTATATGAGTGAGTTGCACTGAAAAACTTAGAATTTACTGAAAAACCCGCATTAGACGAAATGCACAGTGTAGTACATTGTATATGAGTGAGTTGCACTGAAAAACTTAGAATTTACTGAAAAACCCGCATTAGACGAAATGCACAGTGTAGTACATTGTATATGAGTGAGTTGCACTGAAAAACTTAGAATTTACTGAAAAACCCGCATTAGACGAAATGCACAGTGTAGTACATGTATATGAGTGAGTTGCACTGAAAAACTTAGAATTTACTGAAAAACCCGCATTAGACGAAATGCACAGTGTAGTACATTGTATATGAGTGAATTGCACTGAAAAACTTAGAATTTACTGAAAAACCCGCATTAGACGAAATGCACAGTGTAGTACATTGTATATGAGTGAGTTGCACTGAAAAAAGTAGAATTTACTGAAAAACCCGCTTTAGACGAAATGCACAGTGTAGTACATTGTATATGAGTGAGTTGCACTGAAAAACTTAGAATTTACTGAAAAACCAGCATTAGACGAAATGAACAGTGTAGTACATTGTATATGAGTGAGTTGCACTGAAAAACGTAGAATTTACTGAAAAACCCGCTTTAGACGAAATGCACAGTGTAGTACATTGTATATGAGTGAGTTGTATTGAAAAACTTAGAATTTACTGAAAAACCCGCATTAGACGAAATGCACAGTGTAGTACCTTGTATATGAGTGAGTTGCACTGAAAAACTTAGAATTTACTGAAAAACCCGCATTAGACGAAATGTACAGTGTAGTACATAGTATATGAGTGAGTTGCACTGAAAAACTTAGAATTTACTGAAAAACCTGCATTAGACGAAATGCACAGTGTAGTACATAGTATATGAGTGAGTTGCACTGAAAAACTTAGAATTTACTGAAAAACCCGCATTAGACGAAATGCACAGTGTAGTACATTGTATATGAGTGAGTTGCACTGAAAAACTTAGAATTTACTGAAAAACCCGCATTAGACGAAATGAACAGTGTAGTACATTGTATATGAGTGAGTTGCACTGAAAAAAGTAGAATTTACTGAAAAACCCGCTTTAGACGAAATGCACAGTGTAGTACATTGTATATGAGTGAGTTGCACTGAAAAACTTAGAATTTACTGAAAAACCCGCATTAGACGAAATGCACAGTGTAGTACATTGTATATGAGTGAGTTGCACTGAAAAACTTAGAATTTACTGAAAAACCCGCATTAGACGAACTGCACAGTGTAGTACATGTATATGAGTGAGTTGCACTGAAAAACTTAGAATTTACTGAAAAACCCGCATTAGACGAAATGCACAGTGTAGTACATTGTATATGAGTGAGTTGCACTGAAAAACTTAGAATTTACTGAAAAACCCGCATTAGACGAAATGCACAGTGTAGTACATTGTATATGAGTGAGTTGTACTGAAAAAAGTAGAATTTACTGAAAAACCCGCTTTAGACGAAATGCACAGTGTAGTACATTGTATATGAGTGAGTTGCACTGAAAAACTTAGAATTTACTGAAAAACCAGCATTAGACGAAATGAACAGTGTAGTACATTGTATATGAGTGAGTTGCACTGAAAAACGTAGAATTTACTGAAAAACCCGCTTTAGACGAAATGCACAGTGTAGTACATTGTATATGAGTGAGTTGTATTGAAAAACTTAGAATTTACTGAAAAACCCGCATTAGACGAAATGCACAGTGTAGTACATTGTATATGAGTGAATTGCACTGAAAAACTTAGAATTTACTGAAAAACCCGCATTAGACGAAATGCACAGTGTAGTACATTGTATATGAATGAGTTGCACTGAAAAACTTAGAATTTACTGAAAAACCCGCATTAGACGAAATGCACAGTGTAGTACATTGTATATGAGTGATTTGCACTGAAAAACTTAGAATTTACTGAAAAACCCGCATTAGACGAAATGCACAGTGTCGTACATGTATATGAGTGAGTTGCACTGAAAAACTTAGAATTTACTGAAAAACCCGCATTAGACGAACTGCACAGTGTAGTACATTGTATATGAGTGAGTTGCACTGAAAAACTTAGAATTTACTGAAAAACCCGCATTAGACGAAATGCACAGTGTAGTACATGTATATGAGTGAGTTGCACTGAAAAACTTAGAATTTACTGAAAAACCCGCATTAGACGAAATGCACAGTGTAGTACATTGTATATGAGTGAATTGCACTGAAAAAAGTAGAATTTACTGAAAAACCCGCTTTAGACGAAATGCACAGTGTAGTACATTGTATATGAGTGAGTTGCACTGAAAAACGTAGAATTTACTGAAAAACCAGCATTAGACGAAATGAACAGTGTAGTACATTGTATATGAGTGAGTTGCACTGAAAAACTTAGAATTTACTGAAAAACCCGCATTAGACGAAATGCACAGTGTAGTACATTGTATATGAGTGAGTTGCACTGAAAAAAGTAGAATTTACTGAAAAACCCGCTTTAGACGAAATGCACAGTGTAGTACATTGTATATGAGTGAGTTGCACTGAAAAACTTAGAATTTACTGAAAAACCCGCATTAGACGAAATACACAGTTTAGTACATTGTATATGAGTGAGTTGCACTGAAATACTTAGAATTTACTGAAAAACCCGCATTAGACGAAATGCACAGTGTAGTACATTGTATATGAGTGAGTTGCACTGAAAAACTTAGAATTTACTGAAAAACCCGCATTAGACGAAATGCACAGTGTAGTACATTGTATATGAGTGAGTTGCACTGAAAAACTTAGAATTTACTGAAAAACCCGCATTAGACGAAATGCACAGTGTAGTACATTGTATATGAGTGAGTTGCACTGAAAAACTTAGAATTTACTGAAAAACCCGCATTAGACGAAATGCACAGTGTAGTACATAGTATATGAGTGAATTGCACTGAAAAACTTAGAATTTACTGAAAAACCCGCAGTCGACGAAATGCACAGTGTAGTACATGTATATGAGTGAGTTGCACTGAAAAACTTAGAATTTACTGAAAAACCCGCATTAGACGAAATGCACAGTGTAGTACATTGTATATGAGTGAGTTGCACTGAAAAACTTAGAATTTACTGAAAAACCCGCATTAGACGAAATGCACAGTGTAGTACATGTATATGAGTGAGTTGCACTGAAAAACTTAGAATTTACTGAAAAACCCGCATTAGACGAAATGCACAGTGTAGTACATTGTATATGAGTGAATTGCACTGAAAAACTTAGAATTTACTGAAAAACCCGCATTAGACGAAATGCACAGTGTAGTACATTGTATATGAGTGAGTTGCACTGAAAAAAGTAGAATTTACTGAAAAACCCGCTTTAGACGAAATGCACAGTGTAGTACATTGTATATGAGTGAGTTGCACTGAAAAACTTAGAATTTACTGAAAAACCAGCATTAGACGAAATGAACAGTGTAGTACATTGTATATGAGTGAGTTGCACTGAAAAACGTAGAATTTACTGAAAAACCCGCTTTAGACGAAATGCACAGTGTAGTACATTGTATATGAGTGAGTTGTATTGAAAAACTTAGAATTTACTGAAAAACCCGCATTAGACGAAATGCACAGTGTAGTACCTTGTATATGAGTGAGTTGCACTGAAAAACTTAGAATTTACTGAAAAACCCGCATTAGACGAAATGTACGGTGTAGTACATAGTATATGAGTGAGTTGCACTGAAAAACTTAGAATTTACTGAAAAACCCGCATTAGACGAAATGCACAGTGTAGTACATTGTATATGAGTGAGTTGCACTGAAAAACTTAGAATTTACTGAAAAACCCGCATTAGACGAAATGAACAGTGTAGTACATTGTATATGAGTGAGTTGCACTGAAAAAAGTAGAATTTACTGAAAAACCCGCTTTAGACGAAATGCACAGTGTAGTACATTGTATATGAGGGAGTTGCACTGAAAAACTTAGAATTTACTGAAAAACCCGCATTAGACGAAATGCACAGTGTAGTACATTGTATATGAGTGAGTTGCACTGAAAAACTTAGAATTTACTGAAAAACCCGCATTAGACGAAATGCACAGTGTAGTACATGTATATGAGTGAGTTGCACTGAAAAACTTAGAATTTACTGAAAAACCCGCATTAGACGAAATGCACAGTGTAGTACATTGTATATGAGTGAGTTGCACTGAAAAACTTAGAATTTACGGAAAAACCCGCATTAGACGAAATGCACAGTGTAGTACATTGTATATGAGTGAGTTGTACTGAAAAAAGTAGAATTTACTGAAAAACCCGCTTTAGACGAAATGCACAGTGTAGTACATTGTATATGAGTGAGTTGCACTGAAAAACTTAGAATTTACTGAAAAACCAGCATTAGACGAAATGAACAGTGTAGTACATTGTATATGAGTGAGTTGCACTGAAAAACGTAGAATTTACTGAAAAACCCGCTTTAGACGAAATGCACAGTGTAGTACATTGTATATGAGTGAGTTGTATTGAAAAACTTAGAATTTACTGAAAAACCCGCATTAGACGAAATGCACAGTGTAGTACATTGTATATGAGTGAGTTGCACTGAAAAACTTAGAATTTACTGAAAAACCCGCATTAGACGAAATGCACAGTGTAGTACATTGTATATGAATGAGTTGCACTGAAAAACTTAGAATTTACTGAAAAACCCGCATTAGACGAAATGCACAGTGTAGTACATTGTATATGAGTGATTTGCACTGAAAAACTTAGAATTTACTGAAAAACCCGCATTAGACGAAATGCACAGTGTAGTACATGTATATGAGTGAGTTGCACTGAAAAACTTAGAATTTACTGAAAAACCCGCATTAGACGAACTGCACAGTGTAGTACATTGTATATGAGTGAGTTGCACTGAAAAACTTAGAATTTACTGAAAAACCCGCATTAGACGAAATGCACAGTGTAGTACATTGTATATGAGTGAGTTGCACTGAAAAAAGTAGAATTTACTGAAAAACCCGCTTTAGACGAAATGCACAGTGTAGTACATTGTATATGAGTGAGTTGCACTGAAAAACTTAGAATTTACTGAAAAACCAGCATTAGACGAAATGAACAGTGTAGTACATTGTATATGAGTGAGTTACACTGAAAAACGTAGAATTTACTGAAAAACCCGCTTTAGACGAAATGCACAGTGTAGTACATTGTATATGAGTGAGTTGCACTGAAAAACTTAGAATTTACTGAAAAACCCGCATTAGACGAAATGCACAGTGTAGTACCTTGTATATGAGTGAGTTGCACTGAAAAACTTAGAATTTACTGAAAAACCCGCATTAGACGAAATGTACAGTGTAGTACATAGTATATGAGTGAGTTGCACTGAAAAACTTAGAATTTACTGAAAAACCCGCATTAGACGAAATACACAGTGTAGTACATTGTATATGAGTGAGTTGCACTGAAAAACTTAGAATTTACTGAAAAACCCGCTTTAGACGAAATGCACAGTGTAGTACATTGTATATGAGTGAGTTGTATTGAAAAACTTAGAATTTACTGAAAAACCCGCATTAGACGAAATGCACAGTGTAGTACATTGTATATGAGTGAGTTGCACTGAAAAACTTAGAATTTACTGAAAAACCCGCATTAGACGAAATGCACAGTGTAGTACATTGTATATGAATGAGTTGCACTGAAAAACTTAGAATTTACTGAAAAACCCGCATTAGACGAAATGCACAGTGTAGTACATGTATATGAGTGAGTTGCACTGAAAAACTTAGAATTTACTGAAAAACCCGCATTAGACGAAATGCACAGTGTAGTACATTGTATATGAGTGAATTGCACTGAAAAACTTAGAATTTACTGAAAAACCCGCATTAGACGAAATGCACAGTGTAGTACATTGTATATGAGTGAGTTGCACTGAAAAAAGTAGAATTTACTGAAAAACCCGCTTTAGACGAAATGCACAGTGTAGTACATTGTATATGAGTGAGTTGCACTGAAAAACTTAGAATTTACTGAAAAACCAGCATTAGACGAAATGAACAGTGTAGTACATTGTATATGAGTGAGTTACACTGAAAAACGTAGAATTTACTGAAAAACCCGCTTTAGACGAAATGCACAGTGTAGTACATTGTATATGAGTGAGTTGCACTGAAAAACTTAGAATTTACTGAAAAACCCGCATTAGACGAAATGCACAGTGTAGTACCTTGTATATGAGTGAGTTGCACTGAAAAACTTAGAATTTACTGAAAAACCCGCATTAGACGAAATGTACATTGTAGTACATAGTATATGAGTGAGTTGCACTGAAAAACTTAGAATTTACTGAAAAACCCGCATTAGACGAAATGCACAGTGTAGTACATAGTATATGAGTGAGTTGCACTGAAAAAAGTAGAATTTACTGAAAAACCCGCATTAGACGAAATGCACAGTGTAGTACATTGTATATGAGTGAGTTTCACTGAAAAACTTAGAATTTACTGAAAAACCCGCATTAGACGAAATGAACAGTGTAGTACATTGTATATGAGTGAGTTGCACTGAAAAAAGTAGAATTTACTGAAAAACCCGCTTTAGACGAAATGCACAGTGTAGTACATTGTATATGAGTGAGTTGCACTGAAAAACTTAGAATTTACTGAAAAACCCGCATTAGACGAAATGCACAGTGTAGTACATTGTATATGAGTGAGTTGCACTGAAAAACTTAGAATTTACTGAAAAACCCGCATTAGACGAAATGCACAGTGTAGTACATGTATATGAGTGAGTTGCACTGAAAAACTTAGAATTTACTGAAAAACCCGCATTAGACGAAATGCACAGTGTAGTACATTGTATATGATTGAGTTGCACTGAAAAACTTAGAATTTACTGAAAAACCCGCATTAGACGAAATGCACAGTGTAGTACATTGTATATGAGTGAGTTGTACTGAAAAAAGTAGAATTTACTGAAAAACCCGCTTTAGACGAAATGCACAGTGTAGTACATTGTATATGAGTGAGTTGCACTGAAAAACTTAGAATTTACTGAAAAACCAGCATTAGACGAAATGAACAGTGTAGTACATTGTATATGAGTGAGTTGCACTGAAAAACGTAGAATTTACTGAAAAACCCGCTTTAGACGAAATGCACAGTGTAGTACATTGTATATGAGTGAGTTGTATTAAAAAACTTAGAATTTACTGAAAAACCCGCATTAGACGAAATGCACAGTGTAGTACCTTGTATATGAGTGAGTTACACTGAAAAACTTAGAATTTACTGAAAAACCCGCATTAGACGAAATGCACAGTGTAGTACATTGTATATGAGTGAGTTGCACTGAAAAACTTAGAATTTACTGAAAAACCCGCTTTAGACGAAATGCACAGTGTAGTACATTGTATATGAGTGAGTTGTATTGAAAAACTTAGAATTTACTGAAAAACCCGCATTAGACGAAATGCACAGTGTAGTACATTGTATATGAGTGAGTTGCACTGAAAAACTTAGAATTTACTGAAAAACCCGCATTAGACGAAATGCACAGTGTAGTACATTGTATATAAATGAGTTGCACTGAAAAACTTAGAATTTACTGAAAAACCCGCATTAGACGAAATGCACAGTGTAGTACATTGTATATGAGTGATTTGCACTGAAAAACTTAGAATTTACTGAAAAACCCGCATTAGACGAAATGCACAGTGTAGTACATGTATATGAGTGAGTTGCACTGAAAAACTTAGAATTTACTGAAAAACCCGCATTAGACGAAATGCACAGTGTAGTACATTGTATATGAGTGAGTTGCACTGAAAAACTTAGAATTTACTGAAAAACCCGCATTAGACGAAATGCACAGTGTAGTACATTGTATATGAGTGAGTTGCACTGAAAAACTTAGAATTTACTGAAAAACCCGCATTAGACGAAATGCACAGTGTAGTACATTATATATGAGTGAGTTGCACTGAAAAACTTAGAATTTACTGAAAAACCCGCATTAGACGAAATGCACAGTGTAGTACATAGTATATGAGTGAATTGCACTGAAAAACTTAGAATTTACTGAAAAACCCGCATTAGACGAAATGCACAGTGTAGTACATTGTATATGAGTGAGTTGCACTGAAAAAATTAGAATTTACTGAAAAACCCGCATTAGACGAAATGAACAGTGTAGTACATTGTATATGAGTGAGTTGCACTGAAAAAAGTAGAATTTACTGAAAAACCCGCTTTAGACGAAATGCACAGTGTAGTACATTGTATATGAGTGAGTTGCACTGAAAAACTTAGAATTTACTGAAAAACCCGCATTAGACGAAATGCACAGTGTAGTACATTGTATATGAGTGAGTTGCACTGAAAAACTTAGAATTTACTGAAAAACCCGCATTAGACGAAATGCACAGTGTCGTACATGTATATGAGTGAGTTGCACTGAAAAACTTAGAATTTACTGAAAAACCCGCATTAGACGAAATGCACAGTGTAGTACATTGTATATGAGTGAGTTGCACTGAAAAACTTAGAATTTACTGAAAAACCCGCATTAGACGAAATGCACAGTGTAGTACATTGTATATGAGTGAGTTGCACTGAAAAAAGTAGAATTTACTGAAAAACCCGCTTTAGACGAAATGCACAGTGTAGTACATTGTATATGAGTGAGTTGCACTGAAAAACTTAGAATTTACTGAAAAACCAGCATTAGACGAAATGAACAGTGTAGTACATTGTATATGAGTGAGTTGCACTGAAAAACGTAGAATTTACTGAAAAACCCGCTTTAGACGAAATGCACAGTGTAGTACATTGTATATGAGGGAGTTGTATTGAAAAACTTAGAATTTACTGAAAAACCCGCATTAGACGAAATGCACAGTGTAGTACCTTGTATATGAGTGAGTTGCACTGAAAAACTTAGAATTTACTGAAAAACCCGCATTAGACCAAATGCACAGTGTAGTACATTGTATATGAGTGAGTTGCAGTGAAAAAAGTAGAATTTACTGAAAAACCCGCTTTAGACGAAATGCACAGTATAGTACATTGTATATGAGTGAGTTGCACTGAAAAACTTAGAATTTACTGAAAAACCCGCATTAGACGAAATGCACAGTGTAGTACATTGAATATGAGTAAGTTGCACTGAAAAACTTAGAATTTACTGAAAAACCCGCATTAGACGAAATGCACAGTGTAGTACATGTATATGAGTGAGTTGCACTGAAAAACTTAGAATTTACTGAAAAACCCGCATTAGACGAAATGCACAGTGTAGTACATTGTATATGAGTGAGTTGCACTGAAAAACTTAGAATTTACTGAAAAACCCGCATTAGACGAAATGCACAGTGTAGTACATTGAATATGAGTGAGTTGCACTGAAAAAAGTAGAATTTACTGAAAAACCCGCTTTAGACGAAATGCACAGTGTAGTACATTGTATATGAGTGAGTTGCACTGAAAAACTTAGAATTTACTGAAAAACCAGCATTAGACGAAATGAACAGTGTAGTACATTGTATATGAGTGAGTTGCACTGAAAAACGTAGAATTTACTGAAAAACCCGCTTTAGACGAAATGCACAGTGTAGTACATTGTATATGAGTGAGTTGTATTGAAAAACTTAGAATTTACTGAAAAACCCCCATTAGACGAAATGCACAGTGTAGTACCTTGTATATGAGTGAGTTGCACTGAAAAACTTAGAATTTACTGAAAAACCCGCATTAGACGAAATGCACAGTGTAGTACATTGTATATGAGTGAGTTGCACTGAAAAAAGTAGAATTTACTGAAAAACCCGCTTTAGACGAAATGCACAGTGTAGTACATTGTATATGAGTGAGTTGCACTGAAAAACTTAGAATTTACTGAAAAACCAGCATTAGACGACATGAACAGTGTAGTACATTGTATATGAGTGAGTTGCACTGAAAAACGTAGAATTTACTGAAAAACCCGCTTTAGACGAAATGCACAGTGTAGTACATTGTATATGAGTGAGTTGTATTGAAAAACTTAGAATTTACTGAAAAACCCGCATTAGACGAAATGCACAGTGTAGTACCTTGTATATGAGTGAGTTACACTGAAAAACTTAGAATTTACTGAAAAACCCGCATTAGACGAAATACACAGTGTAGTACATTGTATATGAGTGAGTTGCACTGAAATACTTAGAATTTACTGAAAAACCCGCATTAGACGAAATGCACAGTGTAGTACATGTATATGAGTGAGTTGCACTGAAAAACTTAGAATTTACTGAAAAACCCGCATTAGACGAAATGCACAGTGTAGTACATTGTATATGAGTGAGTTGCACTGAAAAACTTAGAATTTACTGAAAAACCCGCATTAGACGAAATGCACAGTGTAGTTCATTGTATATGAGTGAGTTGCACTGAAAAACTTAGAATTTACTGAAAAACCCGCATTAGACGAAATGCACAGTGTAGTACATTGTATATGAGTGAGTTGCACTGAAAAACTTAGAATTTACTGAAAAACCCGCATTAGACGAAATGCACAGTGTAGTACATAGTATATGAGTGAATTGCACTGAAAAACTTAGAATTTACTGAAAAACCCGCATTAGACGAAATGCACAGTGTAGTACATTGTATATGAGTGAGTTGCACTGAAAAACTTAGAATTTACTGAAAAACCCGCATTAGACGAAATGCACAGTGTAGTACATTGTATATGAGTGAGTTGCACTGAAAAACTTAGAATTTACTGAAAAACCCGCATTAGACGAAATGCACAGTGTAGTACATTGTATATGAGTGAGTTGCACTGAAAAAATTAGAATTTACTGAAAAACCCGCATTAGACGAAATGCACAGTGTAGTACATAGTATATGAGTGAGTTGCACTGAAAAACTTAGAATTTACTGAAAAACCCGCATTAGACGAAATGCACAGTGTAGTACATTGTATATGAGTGAGTTGCACTGAAAAACTTAGAATTTACTGAAAAACCCGCATTAGACGAAATGCACAGTGTAGTACATTGTATATGAGTGAGTTGCACTGAAAAACTTAGAATTTACTGAAAAACCCGCATTAGACGAAATGCACAGTGTAGTACATGTATATGAGTGAGTTGCACTGAAAAACTTAGAATTTACTGAAAAACCCGCATTAGACGAAATGCACAGTGTAGTACATTGTATATGAGTGAGTTGCACTGAAAAACTTAGAATTTACTGAAAAACCCGCATTAGACGAAATGCACAGTGTAGTACATTGTATATGAGTGAGTTGCACTGAAAAAGTAGAATTTACTGAAAAACCCGCTTTAGACGAAATGCACAGTGTAGTACATTGTATATGAGTGAGTTGCACTGAATAACTTAGAATTTACTGAAAAACCAGCATTAGACGAAATGAACAGTGTAGTACATTGTATATGAGTGAGTTGCACTGAAAAACGTAGAATTTACTGAAAAACCCGCTTTAGACGAAATGCACAGTGTAGTACATTGTATATGAGTGAGTTGTATTGAAAAACTTAGAATTTACTGAAAAACCCGCATTAGACGAAATGCACAGTGTAGTACCTTGTATATGAGTGAGTTGCACTGAAAAACTTAGAATTTACTGAAAAACCCGCATTAGACGAAATGTACAGTGTAGTACATAGTATATGAGTGAGTTGCACTGAAAAACTTAGAATTTACTGAAAAACCTGCATTAGACGAAATGCACAGTGTAGTACATAGTATATGAGTGAGTTGCACTGAAAAAGTTAGAATTTACTGAAAAACCCGCATTAGACGAAATGCACAGTGTAGTACATTTTATATGAGTGAGTTGCACTGAAAAACTTAGAATTTACTGAAAAACCCGCATTAGACGAAATGAACAGTGTAGTACATTGTATATGAGTGAGTTGCACTGAAAAAAGTAGAATTTACTGAAAAACCCGCTTTAGACGAAATGCACAGTGTAGTACATTGTATATGAGTGAGTTGCACTGAAAAACTTAGAATTTACTGAAAAACCCGCATTAGACGAAATGCACAGTGTAGTACATTGTATATGAGTGAGTTGCACTGAAAAACTTAGAATTTACTGAAAAACCCGCATTAGACGAAATGCACAGTGTAGTACATGTATATGAGTGAGTTGCACTGAAAAACTTAGAATTTACTGAAAAACCCGCATTAGACGAAATGCACAGTGTAGTACATTGTATATGAGTGAGTTGCACTGAAAAACTTAGAATTTACTGAAAAACCCGCATTAGACGAAATGCACAGTGTAGTACATTGTATATGAGTGAGTTGCACTGAAAAAAGTAGAATTTACTGAAAAACCCGCTTTAGACGAAATGCACAGTGTAGTACATTGTATATGAGTGAGTTGCACTGAAAAACTTAGAATTTACTGAAAAACCAGCATTAGACGAAATGAACAGTGTAGTACATTGTATATGAGTGAGTTGCACTGAAAAAACGTAGAATTTACTGAAAACCCGCTTTAGACGAAATGCACAGTGTAGTACATTGTACATGAGTGAGTTGTATTGAAAAAATTAGAATTTACTGAAAAACCCGCATTAGACGAAATGAACAGTGTAGTACATAGTATATGAGTGAGTTGCACTGAAAAACTTAGAATTTACTGAAAACCCGCATTAGACGAAATGCACAGTGTAGTACATTGTATATGAGTGAGTTGCACTGAAAAACTTAGAATTTACTGAAAAACCCGCATTAGACGAAATGCACAGTGTAGTACATTGTATATGAGTGAGTTGCACTGAAAAACTTAGAATTTACTGAAAAACCCGCATTAGACGAAATGCACAGTGTAGTACATTGTATATGAGTGAGTTGCACTGAAAAACTTAGAATTTACTGAAAAACCCGCATTAGACGAAATGCACAGTGTAGTACATTGTATATGAGTGAGTTGCACTGAAAAACTTAGAATTTACTGAAAAAACCCGCATTAGACGAAATGCACAGTGTAGTACATAGTATATGAGTGAATTGCACTGAAAAACTTAGAATTTACTGAAAAACCCGCATTAGACGAAATGCACAGTGTAGTACATTGTATATGAGTGAGTTGCACTGAAAAACTTAGAATTTACTGAAAAACCCGCATTAGACGAAATGCACAGTGTAGTACATTGTATATGAGTGAGTTGCACTGAAAAACTTAGAATTTACTGAAAAACCCGCATTAGACGAAATGCACAGTGTAGTACATTGTATATGAGTGAGTTGCACTGAAAAAACTTAGAATTTACTGAAAAACCCGCATTAGACGAAATGCACAGTGTAGTACATGTATATGAGTGAGTTGCACTGAAAAACTTAGAATTTACTGAAAAACCCGCATTAGACGAAATGCACAGTGTAGTACATTGTATATGAGTGAGTTGCACTGAAAAACTTAGAATTTACTGAAAAACCCGCATTAGACGAAATGCACAGTGTAGTACATTGTATATGAGTGAGTTGCACTGAAAAAAGTAGAATTTACTGAAAAACCCGCTTTAGACGAAATGCACAGTGTAGTACATTGTATATGAGTGAGTTGCACTGAAAAACTTAGAATTTACTGAAAAACCAGCATTAGACGAAATGAACAGTGTAGTACATTGTATATGAGTGAGTTGCACTGAAAACGTAGAATTTACTGAAAAACCCGCTTTAGACGAAATGCACAGTGTAGTACATTGTATATGAGGGAGTTGTATTGAAAAACTTAGAATTTACTGAAAAACCCGCATTAGACGAAATGCACAGTGTAGTACCTTGTATATGAGTGAGTTGCACTGAAAAACTTAGAATTTACTGAAAAACCCGCATTAGACCAAATGCACAGTGTAGTACATTGTATATGAGTGAGTTGCAGTGAAAAAAGTAGAATTTACTGAAAAACCCGCTTTAGACGAAATGCACAGTATAGTACATTGTATATGAGTGAGTTGCACTGAAAAACTTAGAATTTACTGAAAAACCCGCATTAGACGAAATGCACAGTGTAGTACATTGAATATGAGTAAGTTGCACTGAAAAACTTAGAATTTACTGAAAAACCCGCATTAGACGAAATGCACAGTGTAGTACATGTATATGAGTGAGTTGCACTGAAAAACTTAGAATTTACTGAAAAACCCGCATTAGACGAAATGCACAGTGTAGTACATTGTATATGAGTGAGTTGCACTGAAAAACTTAGAATTTACTGAAAAACCCGCATTAGACGAAATGCACAGTGTAGTACATTGAATATGAGTGAGTTGCACTGAAAAAAGTAGAATTTACTGAAAAACCCGCTTTAGACGAAATGCACAGTGTAGTACATTGTATATGAGTGAGTTGCACTGAAAAACTTAGAATTTACTGAAAAACCAGCATTAGACGAAATGAACAGTGTAGTACATTGTATATGAGTGAGTTGCACTGAAAAACGTAGAATTTACTGAAAAACCCGCTTTAGACGAAATGCACAGTGTAGTACATTGTATATGAGTGAGTTGTATTGAAAAACTTAGAATTTACTGAAAAACCCCCATTAGACGAAATGCACAGTGTAGTACCTTGTATATGAGTGAGTTGCACTGAAAAACTTAGAATTTACTGAAAAACCCGCATTAGACGAAATGCACAGTGTAGTACATTGTATATGAGTGAGTTGCACTGAAAAAAGTAGAATTTACTGAAAAACCCGCTTTAGACGAAATGCACAGTGTAGTACATTGTATATGAGTGAGTTGCACTGAAAAACTTAGAATTTACTGAAAAACCAGCATTAGACGACATGAACAGTGTAGTACATTGTATATGAGTGAGTTGCACTGAAAAACGTAGAATTTACTGAAAAACCCGCTTTAGACGAAATGCACAGTGTAGTACATTGTATATGAGTGAGTTGTATTGAAAAACTTAGAATTTACTGAAAAACCCGCATTAGACGAAATGCACAGTGTAGTACCTTGTATATGAGTGAGTTACACTGAAAAACTTAGAATTTACTGAAAAACCCGCATTAGACGAAATACACAGTGTAGTACATTGTATATGAGTGAGTTGCACTGAAATACTTAGAATTTACTGAAAAACCCGCATTAGACGAAATGCACAGTGTAGTACATGTATATGAGTGAGTTGCACTGAAAAACTTAGAATTTACTGAAAAACCCGCATTAGACGAAATGCACAGTGTAGTACATTGTATATGAGTGAGTTGCACTGAAAAACTTAGAATTTACTGAAAAACCCGCATTAGACGAAATGCACAGTGTAGTTCATTGTATATGAGTGAGTTGCACTGAAAAACTTAGAATTTACTGAAAAACCCGCATTAGACGAAATGCACAGTGTAGTACATTGTATATGAGTGAGTTGCACTGAAAAACTTAGAATTTACTGAAAAACCCGCATTAGACGAAATGCACAGTGTAGTACATAGTATATGAGTGAATTGCACTGAAAAACTTAGAATTTACTGAAAAACCCGCATTAGACGAAATGCACAGTGTAGTACATTGTATATGAGTGAGTTGCACTGAAAAACTTAGAATTTACTGAAAAACCCGCATTAGACGAAATGCACAGTGTAGTACATTGTATATGAGTGAGTTGCACTGAAAAACTTAGAATTTACTGAAAAACCCGCATTAGACGAAATGCACAGTGTAGTACATTGTATATGAGTGAGTTGCACTGAAAAAATTAGAATTTACTGAAAAACCCGCATTAGACGAAATGCACAGTGTAGTACATAGTATATGAGTGAGTTGCACTGAAAAACTTAGAATTTACTGAAAAACCCGCATTAGACGAAATGCACAGTGTAGTACATTGTATATGAGTGAGTTGCACTGAAAAACTTAGAATTTACTGAAAAACCCGCATTAGACGAAATGCACAGTGTAGTACATTGTATATGAGTGAGTTGCACTGAAAAACTTAGAATTTACTGAAAAACCCGCATTAGACGAAATGCACAGTGTAGTACATGTATATGAGTGAGTTGCACTGAAAAACTTAGAATTTACTGAAAAACCCGCATTAGACGAAATGCACAGTGTAGTACATTGTATATGAGTGAGTTGCACTGAAAAACTTAGAATTTACTGAAAAACCCGCATTAGACGAAATGCACAGTGTAGTACATTGTATATGAGTGAGTTGCACTGAAAAAAGTAGAATTTACTGAAAAACCCGCTTTAGACGAAATGCACAGTGTAGTACATTGTATATGAGTGAGTTGCACTGAATAACTTAGAATTTACTGAAAAACCAGCATTAGACGAAATGAACAGTGTAGTACATTGTATATGAGTGAGTTGCACTGAAAAACGTAGAATTTACTGAAAAACCCGCTTTAGACGAAATGCACAGTGTAGTACATTGTATATGAGTGAGTTGTATTGAAAAACTTAGAATTTACTGAAAAACCCGCATTAGACGAAATGCACAGTGTAGTACCTTGTATATGAGTGAGTTGCACTGAAAAACTTAGAATTTACTGAAAAACCCGCATTAGACGAAATGTACAGTGTAGTACATAGTATATGAGTGAGTTGCACTGAAAAACTTAGAATTTACTGAAAAACCTGCATTAGACGAAATGCACAGTGTAGTACATAGTATATGAGTGAGTTGCACTGAAAAAGTTAGAATTTACTGAAAAACCCGCATTAGACGAAATGCACAGTGTAGTACATTTTATATGAGTGAGTTGCACTGAAAAACTTAGAATTTACTGAAAAACCCGCATTAGACGAAATGAACAGTGTAGTACATTGTATATGAGTGAGTTGCACTGAAAAAAGTAGAATTTACTGAAAAACCCGCTTTAGACGAAATGCACAGTGTAGTACATTGTATATGAGTGAGTTGCACTGAAAAACTTAGAATTTACTGAAAAACCCGCATTAGACGAAATGCACAGTGTAGTACATTGTATATGAGTGAGTTGCACTGAAAAACTTAGAATTTACTGAAAAACCCGCATTAGACGAAATGCACAGTGTAGTACATGTATATGAGTGAGTTGCACTGAAAAACTTAGAATTTACTGAAAAACCCGCATTAGACGAAATGCACAGTGTAGTACATTGTATATGAGTGAGTTGCACTGAAAAACTTAGAATTTACTGAAAAACCCGCATTAGACGAAATGCACAGTGTAGTACATTGTATATGAGTGAGTTGCACTGAAAAAAGTAGAATTTACTGAAAAACCCGCTTTAGACGAAATGCACAGTGTAGTACATTGTATATGAGTGAGTTGCACTGAAAAACTTAGAATTTACTGAAAAACCAGCATTAGACGAAATGAACAGTGTAGTACATTGTATATGAGTGAGTTGCACTGAAAAACGTAGAATTTACTGAAAAACCCGCTTTAGACGAAATGCACAGTGTAGTACATTGTACATGAGTGAGTTGTATTGAAAAAATTAGAATTTACTGAAAAACCCGCATTAGACGAAATGAACAGTGTAGTACATAGTATATGAGTGAGTTGCACTGAAAAACTTAGAATTTACTGAAAAACCCGCATTAGACGAAATGCACAGTGTAGTACATTGTATATGAGTGAGTTGCACTGAAAAACTTAGAATTTACTGAAAAACCCGCATTAGACGAAATGCACAGTGTAGTACATTGTATATGAGTGAGTTGCACTGAAAAACTTAGAATTTACTGAAAAACCCGCATTAGACGAAATGCACAGTGTAGTACATTGTATATGAGTGAGTTGCACTGAAAAACTTAGAATTTACTGAAAAACCCGCATTAGACGAAATGCACAGTGTAGTACATTGTATATGAGTGAGTTGCACTGAAAAACTTAGAATTTACTGAAAAACCCGCATTAGACGAAATGCACAGTGTAGTACATAGTATATGAGTGAATTGCACTGAAAAACTTAGAATTTACTGAAAAACCCGCATTAGACGAAATGCACAGTGTAGTACATTGTATATGAGTGAGTTGCACTGAAAAACTTAGAATTTACTGAAAAACCCGCATTAGACGAAATGCACAGTGTAGTACATTGTATATGAGTGAGTTGCACTGAAAAAAGTAGAATTTACTGAAAAACCCGCATTAGACGAAATGCACAGTGTAGTACATTGTATATGAGTGAGTTGCACTGAAAAACTTAGAATTTACTGAAAATCCCGCATTAGACGAAATGCACAGTGTAGTACATTGTATATGAGTGAGTTGCACTGAAAAACTTAGAATTTACTGAAAAACCCGCATCAGACGAAATGCACAGTGTAGTACATTGTATATGAGTGAGTTGCACTGAAAAACTTAGAATTTACTGAAAAACCCGCATTAGACGAAATGCACAGTGTAGTACATAGTATATGAGTGAATTGCACTGAAAAACTTAGAATTTACTGAAAAACCCGCATTAGACGAAATGCACAGTGTAGTACATTGTATATGAGTGAGTTGCACTGAAAAACTTAGAATTTACTGAAAAACCCGCATTAGACGAAATGCACAGTGTAGTACATTGTATATGAGTGAGTTGCACTGAAAAACTTAGAATTTACTGAAAAACCCGCATCAGACGAAATGCACAGTGTAGTACATTGTATATGAGTGAGTTGCACTGAAAAAATTAGAATTTACTGAAAAACCCGCATTAGACGAAATGCACAGTGTAGTACATAGTATATGAGTGAGTTGCACTGAAAAACTTAGAATTTACTGAAAAACCCGCATTAGACGAAATGCACAGTGTAGTACATTGTATATGAGTGAGTTGCACTGAAAAACTTAGAATTTACTGAAAAACCCGCATTAGACGAAATGCACAGTGTAGTACATGTATATGAGTGAGTTGCACTGAAAAACTTAGAATTTACTGAAAAACCCGCATTAGACGAAATGCACAGTGTAGTACATTGTATATGAGTGAGTTGCACTGAAAAACTTAGAATTTACTGAAAAACCCGCATTAGACGAAATGCACAGTGTAGTACATTGTATATGAGTGAGTTGCACTGAAAAAAGTAGAATTTACTGAAAAACCCGCTTTAGACGAAATGCACAGTGTAGTACATTGTATATGAGTGAGTTGCACTGAATAACTTAGAATTTACTGAAAAACCAGCATTAGACGAAATGAACAGTGTAGTACATTGTATATGAGTGAGTTGCACTGAAAAACGTAGAATTTACTGAAAAACCCGCTTTAGACGAAATGCACAGTGTAGTACATTGTATATGAGTGAGTTGTATTGAAAAACTTAGAATTTACTGAAAAACCCGCATTAGACGAAATGCACAGTGTAGTACCTTGTATATGAGTGAGTTGCACTGAAAAACTTAGAATTTACTGAAAAACCCGCATTAGACGAAATGTACAGTGTAGTACATAGTATATGAGTGAGTTGCACTGAAAAACTTAGAATTTACTGAAAAACCTGCATTAGACGAAATGCACAGTGTAGTACATAGTATATGAGTGAGTTGCACTGAAAAAGTTAGAATTTACTGAAAAACCCGCATTAGACGAAATGCACAGTGTAGTACATTGTATATGAGTGAGTTGCACTGAAAAACTTAGAATTTACTGAAAAACCCGCATTAGACGAAATGAACAGTGTAGTACATTGTATATGAGTGAGTTGCACCGAAAAAAGTAGAATTTACTGAAAAACCCGCTTTAGACGATATGCACAGTGTAGTACATTGTATATGAGTGAGTTGCACTGAAAAACTTAGAATTTACTGAAAAACCCGCATTAGACGAAATGCACAGTGTAGTACATTGTATATGAGTGAGTTGCACTGAAAAACTTAGAATTTACTGAAAAACCCGCATTAGACAAAATGCACAGTGTAGTACATGTATATGAGTGAGTTGCACTGAAAAACTTAGAATTTACTGAAAAACCCGCATTAGACGAAATGCACAGTGTAGTACATTGTATATGAGTGAGTTGCACTGAAAAACTTAGAATTTACTGAAAAACCCGCATTAGACGAAATGCACAGTGTAGTACATTGTATATGAGTGAGTTGCACTGAAAAAAGTAGAATTTACTGAAAAACCCGCTTTAGACGAAATGCACAGTGTAGTACATTGTATATGAATGAGTTGCACTGAAAAACTTAGAATTTACTGAAAAACCAGCATTAGACGAAATGAACAGTGTAGTACATTGTATATGAGTGAGTTGCACTGAAAAACGTAGAATTTACTGAAAAACCCGCTTTAGACGAAATGCACAGTGTAGTACATTGTATATGAGTGAGTTGTATTGAAAAAATTAGAATTTACTGAAAAACCCGCATTAGACGAAATGCACAGTGTAGTACATAGTATATGAGTGAGTTGCACTGAAAAACTTAGAATTTACTGAAAAACCCGCATTAGACGAAATGCACAGTGTAGTACATTGTATATGAGTGAGTTGCACTGAAAAACTTAGAATTTACTGAAAAACCCGCATTAGACGAAATGCACAGTGTAGTACATTGTATATGAGTGAGTTGCACTGAAAAACTTAGAATTTACTGAAAAACCCGCATCAGACGAAATGCACAGTGTAGTACATTGTATATGAGTGAGTTGCACTGAAAAAACTTAGAATTTACTGAAAAACCCGCATTAGACGAAATGCACAGTGTAGTACATAGTATATGAGTGAATTGCACTTAAAAACTTAGAATTTACTGAAAAACCCGCATTAGACGAAATGCACAGTGTAGTACATTGTATATGAGTGAGTTGCACTGAAAAACTTAGAATTTACTGAAAAACCCGCATTAGACGAAATGCACAGTGTAGTACATTGTATATGAGTGAGTTGCACTGAAAAAAGTAGAATTTACTGAAAAACCCGCATTAGACGAAATGCACAGTGTAGTACATTGTATATGAGTGAGTTGCACTGAAAAAATTAGAATTTACTGAAAAACCCGCATTAGACGAAATGCACAGTGTAGTACCTTGTATATGAGTGAGTTGCACTGAAAAACTTAGAATTTACTGAAAAACCCGCATTAGACGAAATACACAGTTTAGTACATTGTATATGAGTGAGTTGCACTGAAATACTTAGAATTTACTGAAAAACCCGCATTAGACGAAATGCACAGTGTAGTACATTGTATATGAGTGAGTTGCACTGAAAAACTTAGAATTTACTGAAAAACCCGCATTAGACGAAATGCACAGTGTAGTACATGTATATGAGTGAGTTGCACTGAAAAACTTAGAATTTACTGAAAAACCCGCATTAGACGAAATGCACAGTGTAGTACATTGTATATGAGTGAGTTGCACTGAAAAACTTAGAATTTACTGAAAAAACCCGCATTAGACGAAATGCACAGTGTAGTACATTGTATATGAGTGAGTTGCACTGAAAAACTTAGAATTTACTGAAAAACCCGCATTAGACGAAATGCACAGTGTAGTACATTGTATATGAGTGAGTTGCACTGAAAAACTTAGAATTTACTGAAAAACCCGCATTAGACGAAATGCACAGTGTAGTACATTGTATATGAGTGAGTTGCACTGAAAAACTTAGAATTTACTGAAAAACCCGCATTAGACGAAATGCACAGTGTAGTACATTGTATATGAGTGAGTTGTATTGAAAAACTTAGAATTTACTGAAAAACCCGCATTAGACGAAATGCACAGTGTAGTACCTTGTATATGAGTGAGTTGCACTGAAAAACTTAGAATTTACTGAAAAACCCGCATTAGACGAAATGCACAGTGTAGTACATAGTATATGAGTGAGTTGCACTGAAAAAAGTAGAATTTACTGAAAAACCCGCTTTAGACGAAATGCACAGTGTAGTACATAGTATATGAGTGAGTTGCACTGAAAAAGTTAGAATTTACTGAAAAACCAGCATTAGACGAAATGAACAGTGTAGTACATTGTATATGAGTGAGTTGCACTGAAAAACTTAGAATTTACTGAAAAACCCGCATTAGACGAAATGAACAGTGTAGTACATTGTATATGAGTGAGTTGCACTGAAAAAAGTAGAATTTACTGAAAAACCCGCTTTAGACGAAATGCACAGTGTAGTACATTGTATATGAGTGAGTTGCACTGAAAAACTTAGAATTTACTGAAAAACCCCCATTAGACGAAATGTACAGTGTAGTACATAGTATATGAGTGAGTTGCACTGAAAAACTTAGAATTTACTGAAAAACCTGCATTAGACGAAATGCACAGTGTAGTACATAGTATATGAGTGAGTTGCACTGAAAAAGTTAGAATTTACTGAAAAACCCGCATTAGACGAAATGCACAGTGTAGTACATTGTATATGAGTGAGTTGCACTGAAAAACTTAGAATTTACTGAAAAACCCGCATTAGACGAAATGAACAGTGTAGTACATTGTATATGAGTGAGTTGCACTGAAAAAAGTAGAATTTACTGAAAAACCCGCATTAGACGAAATGCACAGTGTAGTACATTGTATATGAGTGAGTTGCACTGAAAAACTTAGAATTTACTGAAAAACCCGCATTAGACGAAATGCACAGTGTAGTACATTGTATATGAGTGAGTTGCACTGAAAAACGTAGAATTTACTGAAAAACCCGCATTAGACGAAATGCACAGTGTAGTACATTGTATATGAGTGAGTTGCACTGAAAAACTTAGAATTTACTGAAAAACCCGCATTAGACGAAATGCATAGTTTAGTACATAGTATATGAGTGAGTTACACTGAAAAACTTAGAATTTACTGAAAAACCCGCATTAGACGAAATACACAGTTTAGTACATTGTATATGAGTGAGTTGCACTGAAATACTTAGAATTTACTGAAAAACCCGCATTAGACGAAATGCACAGTGTAGTACATTGTATATGAGTGAGTTGCACTGAAAAAAGTAGAATTTACTGAAAAACCCGCTTTAGACGAAATGCACAGTGTAGTACATTGTATATGAGTGAGTTGCACTGAAAAACTTAGAATTTACTGAAAAACCCGCATTAGACGAAATGCACAGTGTAGTACATTGTATATGAGTGAGTTGCACTGAAAAACTTAGAATTTACTGAAAAACCCGCATTAGACGAAATGCACAGTGTAGTACATTGTATATGAGTGAGTTGCACTGAAAAACTTAGAATTTACTGAAAAACCCGCATTAGACGAAATGCACAGTGTAGTACATTGTATATGAGTGAGTTGCACTGAAAAACTTAGAATTTACTGAAAAAACCCGCATTAGACGAAATGCACAGTGTAGTACATTGTATATGAGTGAGTTGCACTGAAAAACTTAGAATTTACTGAAAAACCCGCATTAGACGAAATGCACAGTGTAGTACATTGTATATGAGTGAGTTGCACTGAAAAACTTAGAATTTACTGAAAAACCCGCATTAGACGAAATGCACAGTGTAGTACATTGTATATGAGTGAGTTGCACTGAAAAACTTAGAATTTACTGAAAAACCCGCATTAGACGAAATGCACAGTGTAGTACATTGTATATGAGTGAGTTGTATTGAAAAACTTAGAATTTACTGAAAAACCCGCATTAGACGAAATGCACAGTGTAGTACCTTGTATATGAGTGAGTTGCACTGAAAAACTTAGAATTTACTGAAAAACCCGCATTAGACGAAATGCACAGTGTAGTACATAGTATATGAGTGAGTTGCACTGAAAAAAGTAGAATTTACTGAAAAACCCGCTTTAGACGAAATGCACAGTGTAGTACATAGTATATGAGTGAGTTGCACTGAAAAAGTTAGAATTTACTGAAAAACCAGCATTAGACGAAATGAACAGTGTAGTACATTGTATATGAGTGAGTTGCACTGAAAAACTTAGAATTTACTGAAAAACCCGCATTAGACGAAATGAACAGTGTAGTACATTGTATATGAGTGAGTTGCACTGAAAAAAGTAGAATTTACTGAAAAACCCGCTTTAGACGAAATGCACAGTGTAGTACATTGTATATGAGTGAGTTGCACTGAAAAACTTAGAATTTACTGAAAAACCCGCATTAGACGAAATGTACAGTGTAGTACATAGTATATGAGTGAGTTGCACTGAAAAACTTAGAATTTACTGAAAAACCTGCATTAGACGAAATGCACAGTGTAGTACATAGTATATGAGTGAGTTGCACTGAAAAAGTTAGAATTTACTGAAAAACCCGCATTAGACGAAATGCACAGTGTAGTACATTGTATATGAGTGAGTTGCACTGAAAAACTTAGAATTTACTGAAAAACCCGCATTAGACGAAATGAACAGTGTAGTACATTGTATATGAGTGAGTTGCACTGAAAAAAGTAGAATTTACTGAAAAACCCGCATTAGACGAAATGCACAGTGTAGTACATTGTATATGAGTGAGTTGCACTGAAAAACTTAGAATTTACTGAAAAACCCGCATTAGACGAAATGCACAGTGTAGTACATTGTATATGAGTGAGTTGCACTGAAAAACGTAGAATTTACTGAAAAACCCGCATTAGACGAAATGCACAGTGTAGTACATTGTATATGAGTGAGTTGCACTGAAAAACTTAGAATTTACTGAAAAACCCGCATTAGACGAAATGCATAGTTTAGTACATAGTATATGAGTGAGTTACACTGAAAAACTTAGAATTTACTGAAAAACCCGCATTAGACGAAATACACAGTTTAGTACATTGTATATGAGTGAGTTGCACTGAAATACTTAGAATTTACTGAAAAACCCGCATTAGACGAAGTGCACAGTGTAGTACATTGTATATGAGTGAGTTGCACTGAAAAAAGTAGAATTTACTGAAAAACCCGCTTTAGACGAAATGCACAGTGTAGTACATTGTATATGAGTGAGTTGCACTGAAAAACTTAGAATTTACTGAAAAACCCGCATTAGACGAAATGCACAGTGTAGTACATTGTATATGAGTGAGTTGCACTGAAAAACTTAGAATTTACTGAAAAACCCGCATTAGACGAAATGCACAGTGTAGTACATTGTATATGAGTGAGTTGCACTGAAAAACTTAGAATTTACTGAAAAACCCGCATTAGACGAAATGCACAGTGTAGTACATAGTATATGAGTGAGTTGCACTGAAAAACTTAGAATTTACTGAAAAACCCGCATTAGACGAAATGCACAGTGTAGTACATGTATATGAGTGAGTTGCACTGAAAAACTTAGAATTTACTGAAAAACCCGCATTAGACGAAATGCACAGTGTAGTACATTGTATATGAGTGAGTTGCACTGAAAAACTTAGAATTTATTGAAAAACCCGCATTAGACGAAATGCAAAGTGTAGTACAGTGTATATGAGTGAGTTGCACTGAAAAAAGTAGAATTTACTGAAAAATCCGCTTTAGACGAAATGCACAGTGTAGTACATTGTATATGAGTGAGTTGCACTGAAAAACTTAGAATTTACTGAAAAACCAGCATTAGACGAAATGAACAGTGTAGTACCTTGTATATGAGTGAGTTGCACTGAAAAACGTAGAATTTACTGAAAAACCCGCTTTAGACGAAATGCACAGTGTAGTACCTTGTATATGAGTGAGTTGTATTGAAAAACTTAGAATTTACTGAAAAACCCGCATTAGACGAAATGCACAGTGTAGTACCTTGTATATGAGTGAGTTGCACTGAAAAACTTAGAATTTACTGAAAAACCCGCATTAGACGAAATGCACAGTGTAGTACATTGTATATGAGTGAGTTGCACTGAAAAACTTAGAATTTACTGAAAAACCCGCATTAGACGAAATGCACAGTGTAGTACATTGTATATGAGTGAGTTGCACTGAAAAACTTAGAATTTACTGAAAAACCCGCATTAGACGAAATGCACAGTGTAGTACATTGTATATGAGTGAGTTGCACTGAAAAACTTAGAATTTACTGAAAAACCCGCATTAGACGAAATGCACAGTGTAGTACATTGTATATGAGTGAGTTGCACTGAAAAACTTAGAATTTACTGAAAAACCCGCTTTAGACGAAATGTACAGTGTAGTACATAGTATATGAGTGAGTTGCACTGAAAAACTTAGAATTTACTGAAAAACCAGCATTAGACGAAATGAACAGTGTAGTACATTGTATATGAGTGAGTTGCACTGAAAAACTTAGAATTTACTGAAAAACCCGCTTTAGACGAAATGCACAGTGTAGTACATTGTATATGAGTGAGTTGTATTGAAAAACTTAGAATTTACTGAAAAACCCGCATTAGACGAAATGCACAGTGTAGTACATAGTATATGAGTGAATTGCACTGAAAAACTTAGAATTTACTGAAAAACCCGCATTAGACGAAATGCACAGTGTAGTACATTGTATATGAGTGAGTTGCACTGAAAAACTTAGAATTTACTGAAAAACCCGCATTAGACGAAATGCACAGTGTAGTACATTGTATATGAGTGAGTTGCACTGAAAAACTTAGAATTTACTGAAAAACCCGCATTAGACGAAATGCACAGTGTAGTACATTGTATATGAGTGAGTTGCACTGAAAAACTTAGAATTTACTGAAAAACCCGCATTAGACGAAATGCACAGTGTAGTACATGTATATGAGTGAGTTGCACTGAAAAACTTAGAATTTACTGAAAAACCCGCATTAGACGAAATGCACAGTGTAGTACATTGTATATGAGTGAGTTGCACTGAAAAACTTAGAATTTACTGAAAAACCGGCATTAGACGAAATGCACAGTGTAGTACATTGTATATGAGTGAGTTGCACTGAAAAAAGTAGAATTTACTGAAAAACCCGCTTTAGACGAAATGCACAGTGTAGTACATTGTATATGAGTGAGTTGCACTGAAAAATTTAGAATTTACTGAAAAACAAGCATTAGACGAAATGAACAGTGTAGTACCTTGTATATGAGTGAGTTGCACTGAAAAACGTAGAATTTACTGAAAAACCCGCTTTAGACGAAATGCACAGTGTAGTACCTTGTATATGAGTGAGTTGTATTGAAAAACTTAGAATTTACTGAAAAACCCGCATTAGACGAAATGCACAGTGTAGTACCTTGTATATGAGTGAGTTGCACTGAAAAACTTAGAATTTACTGAAAAACCCGCATTAGACGAAATGCACAGTGTAGTACATTGTATATGAGTGAGTTGCACTGAAAAACTTAGAATTTACTGAAAAACCCGCATTAGACGAAATGCACAGTGTAGTACATTGTATATGAGTGAGTTGCACTGAAAAACTTAGAATTTACTGAAAAACCCGCATTAGACGAAATGCACAGTGTAGTACATTGTATATGAGTGAGTTGCACTGAAAAACTTAGAATTTACTGAAAAACCCGCATTAGACGAAATGCACAGTGTAGTACATTGTATATGAGTGAGTTGAACTGAAAAACTTAGAATTTACAGAAAAACCCGCTTTAGACGAAATGTACAGTGTAGTACATAGTATATGAGTGAGTTGCACTGAAAAACTTAGAATTTACTGAAAAACCCGCATTAGACGAAATGAACAGTGTAGTACATTGTATATGAGTGAGTTGCACTGAAAAACGTAGAATTTACTGAAAAACCCGCTTTAGACGAAATGCACAGTGTAGTACATTGTATATGAGTGAGTTGCACTGAAAAACTTAGAATTTACTGAAAAACCCGCATTAGACGAAATGAACAGTGTAGTACATTGTATATGAGTGAGTTGCACTGAAAAAAGTAGAATTTCTGAAAAACCCGCTTTAGACGAAATGCACAGTGTAGTACATTGTATATGAGTGAGTTGCACTGAAAAACTTAGAATTTACTGAAAAACCCGCATTAGACGAAATGCACAGTGTAGTACATTGTATATGAGTGAGTTGCACTGAAAAACTTAGAATTTACTGAAAAACCAGCATTAGACGAAATGAACAGTGTAGTACATTGTATATGAGTGAGTTGCACTGAAAAACTTAGAATTTACTGAAAAACCCGCTTTAGACGAAATGCACAGTGTAGTACATTGTATATGAGTGAGTTGTATTGAAAAACTTAGAATTTACTGAAAAACCCGCATTAGATGAAATGCACAGTGTAGTACCTTGTATATGAGTGAGTTACACTGAAAAACTTAGAATTTATTGAAAAACCCGCATTAGACGAAATGCACAGTGTAGTACATTGTATATGAATGAGTTGCACTGAAAAACATAGAATTTACTGAAAAACCCGCATTAGACGAAATGCACAGTGTAGTACATTGTATATGAGTGATTTGCACTGAAAAACTTAGAATTTACTGAAAAACCCGCATTAGACGAAATGCACAGTGTAGTACATGTATATGAGTGAGTTGCACTGAAAAACTTAGAATTTACTGAAAAACCCGCATTAGACGAAATGCACAGTGTAGTACATTGTATATGAGTGAGTTGCACTGAAAAACTTAGAATTTACTGAAAAACCCGCATTAGACGAAATGCACAGTGTAGTACATTGTATATGAGTGAGTTGCACTGAAAAACTTAGAATTTACTGAAAAACCCGCATTAGACGAAATGCACAGTGTAGTACATTGTATATGAGTGAGTTGCACTGAAAAACTTAGAATTTACTGAAAAACCCGCATCAGACGAAATGCACAGTGTAGTACCTTGTATATGAGTGAGTTGCACTGAAAAACTTAGAATTTACTGAAAAACCCGCATTAGACGAAATGCACAGTGTAGTACATAGTATATGAGTGAGTTGCACTGAAAAAAGTAGAATTTACTGAAAAACCCGCTTTAGACGAAATGCACAGTGTAGTACATAGTATATGAGTGAGTTGCACTGAAAAAGTTAGAATTTACTGAAAAACCAGCATTAGACGAAATGAACAGTGTAGTACATTGTATATGAGTGAGTTGCACTGAAAAACGTAGAATTTACTGAAAAACCCGCTTTAGACGAAATGCACAGTGTAGTACATTGTATATGAGTGAGTTGTATTGAAAAACTTAGAATTTACTGAAAAACCCGCATTAGACGAAATGCACAGTGTAGTACCTTGTATATGAGTGAGTTACACTGAAAAACTTAGAATTTACTGAAAAACCCGCATTAGACGAAATGCACAGTGTAGTACATTGTATATGAGTGAGTTGCACTGAAAAACTTAGAATTTACTGAAAAACCCGCATTAGACGAAATGCACAGTGTAGTACATTGTATATGAGTGAGTTGCACTGAAAAAAGTAGAATTTACTGAAAAACCCGCTTAAGACGAAATGCACAGTGTAGTACATTGTATATGAGTGAGTTGCACTGAAAAACTTAGAATTTACTGAAAAACCAGCATTAGACGAAATGAACAGTGTAGTACATTGTATATGAGTGAGTTGCACTGAAAAACTTAGAATTTACTGAAAAACCCGCTTTAGACGAAATGCACAGTGTAGTACATTGTATATGAGTGAGTTGTATTGAAAAACTTAGAATTTACTGAAAAACCCGCATTAGACGAAATGCACAGTGTAGTACCTTGTATATGAGTGAGTTACACTGAAAAACTTAGAATTTACTGAAAAACCCGCATTAGACGAAATACACAGTGTAGTACATTGTATATGAGTGAGTTGCACTGAAATACTTAGAATTTACTGAAAAACCCGCATTAGACGAAATGCACAGTGTAGTACATTGTATATGAGTGAGTTGCACTGAAAAACTTAGAATTTACTGAAAAACCCGCATTAGACGAAATGCACAGTGTAGTACATTGTATATGAGTGAGTTGCACTGAAAAACTTAGAATTTACTGAAAAACCCGCATTAGACGAAATGCACAGTGTAGTACATTGTATATGAATGAGTTGCACTGAAAAACATAGAATTTACTGAAAAACCCGCATTAGACGAAATGCACAGTGTAGTACATTGTATATGAGTGATTTGCACTGAAAAACTTAGAATTTACTGAAAAACCCGCATTAGACGAAATGCACAGTGTAGTACATGTATATGAGTGAGTTGCACTGAAAAACTTAGAATTTACTGAAAAACCCGCATTAGACGAAATGCACAGTGTAGTACATTGTATATGAGTGAGTTGCACTGAAAAACTTAGAATTTACTGAAAAACCCGCATTAGACGAAATGCACAGTGTAGTACATTGTATATGAGTGAGTTGCACTGAAAAACTTAGAATTTACTGAAAAACCCGCATTAGACGAAATGCACAGTGTAGTACATTGTATATGAGTGAGTTGCACTGAAAAACTTAGAATTTACTGAAAAACCCGCATCAGACGAAATGCACAGTTAGTACATTGTATATGAGTGAGTTGCACTGAAAAAATTAGAATTTACTGAAAAACCCGCATTAGACGAAATGCACAGTGTAGTACATTGTATATGAGTGAGTTGCACTGAAAAAAGTAGAATTTACTGAAAAACCCGCTTTAGACGAAATGCACAGTGTAGTACATTGTATATGAGTGAGTTGCACTGAAAAACTTAGAATTTACTGAAAAACCAGCATTAGACGAAATGAACAGTGTAGTACATTGTATATGAGTGAGTTGCACTGAAAAACGTAGAATTTACTGAAAAACCCGCTTTAGACGAAATGCACAGTGTAGTACATTGTATATGAGTGAGTTGTATTGAAAAATTTAGAATTTACTGAAAAACCCGCATTAGACGAAATGCACAGTGTAGTACCTTGTATATGAGTGAGTTACACTGAAAAACTTAGAATTTACTGAAAAACCCGCATTAGACGAAATACACAGTGTAGTACATTGTATATGAGTGAGTTGCACTGAAATACTTAGAATTTACTGAAAAACCCGCATTAGACGAAATGCACAGTGTAGTACATTGTATATGAGTGAGTTGCACTGAAAAACTTAGAATTTACTGAAAAACCCGCATTAGACGAAATGCACAGTGTAGTACATTGTATATGAGTGAGTTGCACTGAAAACCTTAGAATTTACTGAAAAACCCGCATTAGACGAAATGCACAGTGTAGTACATTGTATATGAGTGAGTTGCACTGAAAAACTTAGAATTTACTGAAAAACCCGCATTAGACGAAATGCACAGTATAGTACATTGTATATGAGTGATTTGCACTGAAAAACTTAGAATTTACTGAAAAACCCGCATTAGACGAAATGCACAGTGTAGTACATGTATATGAGTGAGTTGCACTGAAAAACTTAGAATTTACTGAAAAACCCGCATTAGACGAAATGCACAGTGTAGTACATTGTATATGAGTGAGTTGCACTGAAAAACTTAGAATTTACTGAAAAACCCGCATTAGACGAAATGCACAGTGTAGTACATTGTATATGAGTGAGTTGCAATGAAAAACTTAGAATTTACTGAAAAACCCGCATTAGACGAAATGCACAGTGTAGTACATTGTATATGAGTGAGTTGCACTGAAAAACTTAGAATTTACTGAAAAACCCGCATTAGACGAAATGCCCAGTGTAGTACATTGTATATGAGTGAGTTGCACTGAAAAAAGTAGAATTTACTGAAAAACCCGCTTTAGACGAAATGCACAGTATAGTACATTGTATATGAGTGAGTTGCACTGAAAAACTTAGAATTTACTGAAAAACCAGCATTAGACGAAATGAACAGTGTAGTACATTGTATATGAGTGAGTTGCACTGAAAAAAGTAGAATTTACTGAAAAACCCGCATTAGACGAAATGCACAGTGTAGTACATGTATATGAGTGAGTTGCACTGAAAAACTTAGAATTTACTAAAAAACCCGCATTAGACGAAATGCACAGTGTAGTACATTGTATATGAGTGAGTTGCACTGAAAAACTTAGAATTTACTGAAAAACCCGCATTAGACGAAATGCACAGTGTAGTACATTGTATATGAGTGAGTTGCACTGAAAAAAGTAGAATTTACTGAAAAACCCGCTTTAGACGAAATGCACAGTGTAGTACATTGTATATGAGTGAGTTGCACTGAAAAACGTAGAATTTACTGAAAAACCAGCATTAGACGAAATGAACAGTGTAGTACATTGTATATGAGTGAGTTGCACTGAAAAACGTAGAATTTACTGAAAAACCCGCTTTAGACGAAATGCACAGTGTAGTACATTGTATATGAGTGAGTTGTATTGAAAAACTTAGAATTTACTGAAAAACCCGCATTAGACGAAATGCACAGTGTAGTACATTGTATATGAGTGAGTTACACTGAAAAACTTAGAATTTACTGAAAAACCCGCATTAGACGAAATACACAGTTTAGTACATTGTATATGAGTGAGTTGCACTGAAATACTTAGAATTTACTGAAAAACCCGCATTAGACGAAATGCGCAGTGTAGTACATTGTATATGAGTGAGTTGCACTGAAAAACTTAGAATTTACTGAAAAACCCGCATTAGACGAAATGCACAGTGTAGTACATTGTATATGAGTGAGTTGCACTGAAAAACTTAGAATTTACTGAAAAACCCGCATTAGACGAAATGCACAGTGTAGTACATTGTATATGAGTGAGTTGCACTGAAAAACTTAGAATTTACTGAAAAACCCGCATTAGACGAAATGCACAGTGTAGTACATAGTATATGAGTGAATTGCACTGAAAAACTTAGAATTTACTGAAAAACCCGCATTAGACGAAATGCACAGTGTAGTACATTGTATATGAGTGAGTTGCACTGAAAAACTTAGAATTTACTGAAAAACCCGCATTAGACGAAATGCACAGTGTAGTACATTGTATATGAGTGAGTTGCACTGAAAAACTTAGAATTTACTGAAAAACCCGCATTAGACGAAATGCACAGTGTAGTACATTGTATATGAGTGAGTTGCACTGAAAAAAGTAGAATTTACTGAAAAACACGCTTTAGACGAAATGCACAGTGTAGTACATTGTATATGAGTGAGTTGCACTGAAAAACTTAGAATTTACTGAAAAACCCGCATTAGACGAAATGAACAGTGTAGTACATTCTATATGAGTGAGTTGCACTGAAAAACGTAGAATTTACTGAAAAACCCGCTTTAGACGAAATGCACAGTGTAGTACATTGTATATGAGTGAGTTGTATTGAAAAACTTAGAATTTACTGAAAAACCCGCATTAGACGAAATGCACAGTGTAGTACCTTGTATATGAGTGAGTTGCACTGAAAAACTTAGAATTTACTGAAAAACCCGCATTAGACGAAATGTACAGTGTAGTACATAGTATATGAGTGAGTTGCACTGAAAAACTTAGAATTTACTGAAAAACCTGCATTAGACGAAATGCACAGTGTAGTACATAGTATATGAGTGAGTTGCACTGAAAAACTTAGAATTTACTGAAAAACCCGCATTAGACGAAATGCACAGTGTAGTACATTGTATATGAGTGAGTTGCACTGAAAAACTTAGAATTTACTGAAAAACCCGCATTAGACGAAATGAACAGTGTAGTACATTGTATATGAGTGAGTTGCACTGAAAAAAGTAGAATTTACTGAAAAACCCGCTTTAGACGAAATGCACAGTGTAGTACATTTTATATGAGTGAGTTGCACTGAAAAACTTAGAATTTACTGAAAAACCCGCATTAGACGAAATGCACAGTGTAGTACATTGTATATGAGTGAGTTGCACTGAAATACTTAGAATTTACTGAAAAACCCGCATTAGACGAAATGCACAGTGTAGTACATGTATATGAGTGAGTTGCACTGAAAAACTTAGAATTTACTGAAAAACCCGCATTAGACGAAATGCACAGTGTAGTACATTGTATATGAGTGAGTTGCACTGAAAAACTTAGAATTTACTGAAAAACCCGCATTAGACGAAATGCACAGTGTAGTACATTGTATATGAGTGAGTTGCACTGAAAAACTTAGAATTTACTGAAAAACCCGCATCAGACGAAATGCACAGTGTAGTACATTGTATATGAGTGAGTTGCACTGAAAAACTTAGAATTTACTGAAAAACCAGCATTAGACGAAATGAACAGTGTAGTACATTGTATATGAGTGAGTTGCACTGAAAAACGTAGAATTTACTGAAAAACCCGCTTTAGACGAAATGCACAGTGTAGTACATTGTATATGAGTGAGTTGTATTGAAAAACTTAGAATTTACTGAAAAACCCGCATTAGACGAAATGCACAGTGTAGTACCTTGTATATGAGTGAGTTACACTGAAAAACTTAGAATTTACTGAAAAACCCGCATTAGACGAAATACACAGATTAGTACATTGTATATGAGTGAGTTGCACTGAAATACTTAGAATTTACTGAAAAACCCGCATTAGACGAAATGCACAGTGTAGTACATTGTATATGAGTGAGTTGCACTGAAGAACTTAGAATTTACTGAAAAACCCGCATTAGACGAAATGCACAGTGTAGTACATAGTATATGAGTGAATTGCACTGAAAAACTTAGAATTTACTGAAAAACCCGCATTAGACGAAATGCACAGTGTAGTACATTGTATATGAGTGAGTTGCACTGAAAAACTTAGATTAGAATTTACTGAAAAACCCGCATTAGACGAAATGCACAGTGTAGTACATTGTATATGAGTGAGTTGCACTGAAAAACTTAGAATTTACTGAAAAACCCGCATTAGACGAAATGCATAGTGTAGTACATGTATATGAGTGAGTTGCACTGAAAAACTTAGAATTTACTGAAAAACCCGCATTAGACGAAATGCACAGTGTAGTACATTGTATATGAGTGAGTTGCACTGAAAAACTTAGAATTTACTGAAAAACCCGCATTAGACGAAATGCACAGTGTAGTACATTGTATATGAGTGAGTTGCACTGAAAAAAGTAGAATTTACTGAAAAACCCGCTTTAGACGAAATGCACAGTGTAGTACATTGTATATGAGTGAGTTGCACTGAAAAACTTAGAATTTACTGAAAAACCAGCATTAGACGAAATGAACAGTGTAGTACATTGTATATGAGTGAGTTGCACTGAAAAACGTAGAATTTACTGAAAAACCCGCTTTAGACGAAATGAACAGTGTAGTACATTGTATATGAGTGAGTTGCACTGAAAAAAGTAGAATTTACTGAAAAACCCGCTTTAGACGAAATGCACAGTGTAGTACATTGTATATGAGTGAGTTGCACTGAAAAACTTAGAATTTACTGAAAAACCCGCATTAGAGGAAATGCACAGTGTAGTACATTGTATATGAGTGAGTTGCACTGAAAAACTTAGAATTTACTGAAAAACCCGCATTAGACGAAATGCACAGTGTAGTACCTTGTATATGAGTGAGTTACACTGAAAAACTTAGAATTTACTGAAAAACCCGCATTAGACGAAATACACAGTGTAGTACATTGTATATGAGTGAGTTGCACTGAAATACTTAGAATTTACTGAAAAACCCGCTTTAGACGAAATGCACAGTGTAGTACATTGTATATGAGTGAGTTGTATTGAAAAACTTAGAATTTACTGAAAAACCCGCATTAGACGAAATGCACAGTGTAGTACCTTGTATATGAGTGAGTTACACTGAAAAACTTAGAATTTACTGAAAAACCCGCATTAGACGAAATACACAGTGTAGTACATTGTATATGAGTGAGTTGCACTGAAATACTTAGAATTTACTGAAAAACCCCCATTAGACGAAATGCACAGTGTAGTACATTGTATATGAGTGAGTTGCACTGAAAAACTTAGAATTTACTGAAAAACCCGCATTAGACGAAATGCACAGTGTAGTACATTGTATATGAGTGAGTTGCACTGAAAAACTTAGAATTTACTGAAAAACCCGCATTAGACGAAATGCACAGTGTAGTACATTGTATATGAGTGAGTTGCACTGAAAAACATAGAATTTACTGAAAAACCCGCATTAGACGAAATGCACAGTGTAGTACATTGTATATGAGTGATTTGCACTGAAAAACTTAGAATTTACTGAAAAACCCGCTTTAGACGAAATGCACAGTGTAGTACATTGTATATGAGTGAGTTGCACTGAAAAACTTAGAATTTACTGAAAAACCAGCATTAGACGAAATGAACAGTGTAGTACATTGTATATGAGTGAGTTGCACTGAAAAACGTAGAATTTACTGAAAAACCCGCTTTAGACGAAATGCACAGTGTAGTACATTGTATATGAGTGAGTTGTATTGAAAAACTTAGAATTTACTGAAAAACCCGCATTAGACGAAATGCACAGTGTAGTACCTTGTATATGAGTGAGTTACACTGAAAAACTTAGAATTTACTGAAAAACCCGCATTAGACGAAATACACAGTGTAGTACATTGTATATGAGTGAGTTGCACTGAAATACTTAGAATTTACTGAAAAACCCGCATTAGACGAAATGCACAGTGTAGTACATTGTATATGAGTGAGTTGCACTGAAAAACTTAGAATTTACTGAAAAACCCGCATTAGACGAAATGCACAGTGTAGTACATTGTATATGAGTGAGTTGCACTGAAAAACTTAGAATTTACTGAAAAACCCGCATTAGACGAAATGCACAGTGTAGTACATTGTATATGAGTGAGTTGCACTGAAAAACATAGAATTTACTGAAAAACCCGCATTAGACGAAATGCACAGTGTAGTACATTGTATATGAGTGATTTGCACTGAAAAACTTAGAATTTACTGAAAAACCCGCATTAGACGAAATGCACAGTGTAGTACATGTATATGAGTGAGTTGCACTGAAAAACTTAGAATTTACTGAAAAACCCGCATTAGACGAAATGCACAGTGTAGTACATTGTATATGAGTGAGTTGCACTGAAAAACTTAGAATTTACTGAAAAACCCGCATTAGACGAAATGCACAGTGTAGTACATTGTATATGAGTGAGTTGCACTGAAAAACTTAGAATTTACTGAAAAACCCGCATTAGACGAAATGCACAGTGTAGTACATTGTATATGAGTGAGTTGCACTGAAAAACTTAGAATTTACTGAAAAACCCACATTAGACGAAATGCACAGTGTAGTACATTGTATATGAGTGAGTTGCACTGAAAAACTTAGAATTTACTGAAAAACCCGCATTAGACGAAATACACAGTGTAGTACATTGTATATGAGTGAGTTGCACTGAAATACTTAGAATTTACTGAAAAACCCCCATTAGACGAAATGCACAGTGTAGTACATTGTATATGAGTGAGTTGCACTGAAAAACTTAGAATTTACTGAAAAACCCACATTAGACGAAATGCACAGTGTAGTACATTGTATATGAGTGAGTTACACTGAAAAACTTAGAATTTACTGAAAAACCCGCATTAGACGAAATACACAGTGTAGTACATTGTATATGAGTGAGTTGCACTGAAATACTTAGAATTTACTGAAAAACCCCCATTAGACGAAATGCACAGTGTAGTACATTGTATATGAGTGAGTTGCACTGAAAAACTTAGAATTTACTGAAAAACCCGCATTAGACGAAATGCACAGTGTAGTACATTGTATATGAGTGAGTTGCACTGAAAAACTTAGAATTTACTGAAAAACCCGCATTAGACGAAATGCACAGTGTAGTACATTGTATATGAGTGAGTTGCACTGAAAAACATAGAATTTACTGAAAAACCCGCATTAGACGAAATGCACAGTGTAGTACATTGTATATGAGTGATTTGCACTGAAAAACTTAGAATTTACTGAAAAACCCGCTTTAGACGAAATGCACAGTGTAGTACATTGTATATGAGTGAGTTGCACTGAAAAACTTAGAATTTACTGAAAAACCCGCATTAGACGAAATGCACAGTGTAGTACATTGTATATGAGTGAGTTGCACTGAAAAACTTAGAATTTACTGAAAAACCAGCATTAGACGAAATGAACAGTGTAGTACATTGTATATGAGTGAGTTGCACTGAAAAACGTAGAATTTACTGAAAAACCCGCTTTAGACGAAATGCACAGTGTAGTACATTGTATATGAGTGAGTTGTATTGAAAAACTTAGAATTTACTGAAAAACCCGCATTAGACGAAATGCACAGTGTAGTACCTTGTATATGAGTGAGTTACACTGAAAAACTTAGAATTTACTGAAAAACCCGCATTAGACGAAATACACAGTGTAGTACATTGTATATGAGTGAGTTGCACTGAAATACTTAGAATTTACTGAAAAACCCGCATTAGACGAAATGCACAGTGTAGTACATTGTATATGAGTGAGTTGCACTGAAAAACTTAGAATTTACTGAAAAACCCGCATTAGACGAAATGCACAGTGTAGTACATTGTATATGAGTGAGTTGCACTGAAAAACTTAGAATTTACTAAAAAACCCGCATTAGACGAAATGCACAGTGTAGTACATTGTATATGAGTGAGTTGCACTGAAAAACATAGAATTTACTGAAAAACCCGCATTAGACGAAATGCACAGTGTAGTACATTGTATATGAGTGATTTGCACTGAAAAACTTAGAATTTACTGAAAAACCCGCATTAGACGAAATGCACAGTGTAGTACATGTATATGAGTGAGTTGCACTGAAAAACTTAGAATTTACTGAAAAACCCGCATTAGACGAAATGCACAGTGTACTACATTGTATATGAGTGAGTTGCACTGAAAAACTTAGAATTTACTGAAAAACCCGCATTAGACGAAATGCACAGTGTAGTACATTGTATATGAGTGAGTTGCACTGAAAAACTTAGAATTTACTGAAAAACCCGCATTAGACGAAATGCACAGTGTAGTACATTGTATATGAGTGAGTTGCACTGAAAAACTTAGAATTTACTGAAAAACCCACATTAGACGAAATGCACAGTGTAGTACATTGTATATGAGTGAGTTGCACTGAAAAACTTAGAATTTACTGAAAAACCCGCATCAGACGAAATGCACAGTGTAGTACATTGTATATGAGTGAGTTGCACTGAAAAACTTAGAATTTACTGAAAAACCCGCATTAGACGAAATGCACAGTGTAGTACATAGTATATGAGTGAGTTGCACTGAAAAACTTAGAATTTACTGAAAAACCCGCATTAGACGAAATGTACAGTGTAGTACATTGTATATGAGTGAGTTGCACTGAAAAACTTAGAATTTACTGAAAAACCCGCATTAGACGAAATGCACAGTGTAGTACATTGTATATGAGTGAGTTGCACTGAAAAAAGTAGAATTTACTGAAAAACCCGCTTTAGACGAAATGCACAGTGTAGTACATTGTATATGAGTGAGTTGCACTGAAAAACTTAGAATTTACTGAAAAACCAGCATTAGACGAAATGAACAGTGTAGTACATTGTATATGAGTGAGTTGCACTGAAAAACGTAGAATTTACTGAAAAACCCGCTTTAGACGAAATGCACAGTGTAGTACATTGTATATGAGTGAGTTGTATTGAAAAACTTAGAATTTACTGAAAAACCCGCATTAGACGAAATGCACAGTGTAGTACCTTGTATATGAGTGAGTTACACTGAAAAACTTAGAATTTACTGAAAAACCCGCATTAGACGAAATACACAGTGTAGTACATTGTATATGAGTGAGTTGCACTGAAATACTTAGAATTTACTGAAAAACCCGCATTAGACGAAATGCACAGTGTAGTACATTGTATATGAGTGAGTTGCACTGAAAAACTTAGAATTTACTGAAAAACCCGCATTAGACGAAATGCACAGTGTAGTACATTGTATATGAGTGAGTTGCACTGAAAAACTTAGAATTTACTGAAAAACCCGCATTAGACGAAATGCACAGTGTAGTACATTGTATATGAGTGAGTTGCACTGAAAAACTTAGAATTTACTGAAAAACCCGCATTAGACGAAATGCACAGTGTAGTACATTGTATATGAGTGATTGGCACTGAAAAACTTAGAATTTACTGAAAAACCCGCATTAGACGAAATGCACAGTGTAGTACATGTATATGAGTGAGTTGCACTGAAAAACTTAGAATTTACTGAAAAACCCGCATTAGACGAAATGCACAGTGTAGTACATTGTATATGAGTGAGTTGCACTGAAAAACTTAGAATTTACTGAAAAACCCGCATTAGACGAAATGCACAGTGTAGTACATTGTATATGAGTGAGTTGCAATGAAAAACTTAGAATTTATTGAAAAACCCGCATTAGACGAAATGCACAGGGTAGTACATTTTATATGAGTGAGTTGCACTGAAAAACTTAGAATTTACTGAAAAACCCGCATTAGACGAAATGCCCAGTGTAGTACATTGTATATGAGTGAGTTGCACTGAAAAAAGTAGAATTTACTGAAAAACCCGCTTTAGACGAAATGCACAGTGTAGTACATTGTATATGAGTGAGTTGCACTGAAAAACTTAGAATTTACTGAAAAACCAGCATTAGACGAAATGAACAGTGTAGTACATTGTATATGAGTGAGTTGCACTGAAAAACGTAGAATTTACTGAAAAACCCGCTTTAGACGAAATGCACAGTGTAGTACATTGTATATGAGTGAGTTTTATTGAAAAACTTAGAATTTACTGAAAAACCCGCATTAGACGAAATGCACAGTGTAGTACCTTGTATATGAGTGAGTTACACTGAAAAACTTAGAATTTACTGAAAAACCCGCATTAGACGAAATACACAGTGTAGTACATTGTATATGAGTGAGTTGCACTGAAATACTTAGAATTTACTGAAAAACCCCCATTAGACGAAATGCACAGTGTAGTACATTGTATATGAGTGAGTTGCACTGAAAAACTTAGAATTTACTGAAAAACCCGCATTAGACGAAATGCACAGTGTAGTACATTGTATATGAGTGATTTGCACTGAAAAACTTAGAATTTACTGAAAAACCCGCATTAGACGAAATGCACAGTGTAGTACATGTATATGAGTGAGTTGCACTGAAAAACTTAGAATTTACTGAAAAACCCGCATTAGACGAAATGCACAGTGTAGTACATTGTATATGAGTGAGTTGCACTGAAAAACTTAGAATTTACTGAAAAACCCGCATTAGACGAAATGCACAGTGTAGTACATTGTATATGAGTGAGTTGCAATGAAAAACTTAGAATTTATTGAAAAACCCGCATTAGACGAAATGCACAGGGTAGTACATTTTATATGAGTGAGTTGCACTGAAAAACTTAGAATTTACTGAAAAACCCGCATTAGACGAAATGCCCAGTGTAGTACATTGTATATGAGTGAGTTGCACTGAAAAAAGTAGAATTTACTGAAAAACCCGCTTTAGACGAAATGCACAGTGTAGTACATTGTATATGAGTGAGTTGCACTGAAAAACTTAGAATTTACTGAAAAACCAGCATTAGACGAAATGAACAGTGTAGTACATTGTATATGAGTGAGTTGCACTGAAAAACGTAGAATTTACTGAAAAACCCGCTTTAGACGAAATGCACAGTGTAGTACATTGTATATGAGTGAGTTGTATTGAAAAACTTAGAATTTACTGAAAAACCCGCATTAGACGAAATGCACAGTGTAGTACCTTGTATATGAGTGAGTTACACTGAAAAACTTAGAATTTACTGAAAAACCCGCATTAGACGAAATACACAGTGTAGTACATTGTATATGAGTGAGTTGCACTGAAATACTTAGAATTTACTGAAAAACCCCCATTAGACGAAATGCACAGTGTAGTACATTGTATATGAGTGAGTTGCACTGAAAAACTTAGAATTTACTGAAAAACCCGCATTAGACGAAATGCACAGTGTAGTACATTGTATATGAGTGAGTTGCACTGAAAAACTTAGAATTTACTGAAAAACCCGCATTAGACGAAATGCACAGTGTAGTACATTGTATATGAGTGAGTTGCACTGAAAAACATAGAATTTACTGAAAAACCCGCATTAGACGAAATGCACAGTGTAGTACATTGTATATGAGTGATTTGCACTGAAAAACTTAGAATTTACTGAAAAACCCGCATTAGACGAAATGCACAGTGTAGTACATGTATATGAGTGAGTTGCACTGAAAAACTTAGAATTTACTGAAAAACCCGCATTAGACGAAATGCACAGTGTAGTACATTGTATATGAGTGAGTTGCACTGAAAAACTTAGAATTTACTGAAAAACCCGCATTAGACGAAATGCACAGTGTAGTACATTGTATATGAGTGAGTTGCACTGAAAAACTTAGAATTTACTGAAAAACCCGCATTAGACGAAATGCACAGTGTAGTACATTGTATATGAGTGAGTTGCACTGAAAAACTTAGAATTTACTGAAAAACCCACATTAGACGAAATGCACAGTGTAGTACATTGTATATGAGTGAGTTGCACTGAAAAACTTAGAATTTACTGAAAAACCCGCATCAGACGAAATGCACAGTGTAGTACATTGTATATGAGTGAGTTGCACTGAAAAAATTAGAATTTACTGAAAAACCCGCATTAGACGAAATGCACAGTGTAGTACATAGTATATGAGTGAGTTGCACTGAAAAACTTAGAATTTACTGAAAAACCCGCATTAGACGAAATGCACAGTGTAGTACATTGTATATGAGTGAGTTGCACTGAAAAACTTAGAATTTACTGAAAAACCCGCATTAGACGAAATGCACAGTGTAGTACATTGTATATGAGTGAGTTGCACTGAAAAAAGTAGAATTTACTGAAAAACCCGCTTTAGACGAAATGCACAGTGTAGTACATTGTATATGAGTGAGTTGCACTGAAAAACTTAGAATTTACTGAAAAACCAGCATTAGACGAAATGAACAGTGTAGTACATTGTATATGAGTGAGTTGCACTGAAAAACGTAGAATTTACTGAAAAACCCGCTTTAGACGAAATGCACAGTGTAGTACATTGTATATGAGTGAGTTGTATTGAAAAACTTAGAATTTACTGAAAAACCCGCATTAGACGAAATGCACAGTGTAGTACCTTGTATATGAGTGAGTTACACTGAAAAACTTAGAATTTACTGAAAAACCCGCATTAGACGAAATACACAGTGTAGTACATTGTATATGAGTGAGTTGCACTGAAAAACTTAGAATTTACTGAAAAACCCGCATTAGACGAAATGCCCAGTGTAGTACATTGTATATGAGTGAGTTGCACTGAAAAACTTAGAATTTACTGAAAAACCCGCATTAGACGAAATGCACAGTGTAGTACATTGTATATGAGTGAGTTGCACTGAAAAACTTAGAACTTACTGAAAAACCCGCATTAGACGAAATGCACAGTGTAGTACATTGTATATGAGTGAGTTGCACTGAAAAACTTAGAATTTACTGAAAAACCCGCATTAGACGAAATGCACAGTGTAGTACATTGTATATGAGTGATTTGCACTGAAAAACTTAGAATTTACTGAAAAACCCGCATTAGACGAAATGCACAGTGTAGTACATGTCTATGAGTGAGTTGCACTGAAAAACTTAGAATTTACTGAAAAACCCGCATTAGACGAAATGCACAGTGTAGTACATTGTATATGAGTGAGTTGCACTGAAAAACTTAGAATTTACTGAAAAACCCGCATTAGACGAAATGCACAGTGTAGTACATTGTATATGAGTGAGTTGCAATGAAAAACTTAGAATTTACTGAAAAACCCGCATTAGACGAAATGCACAGGGTAGTACATTGTATATGAGTGAGTTGCACTGAAAAACTTAGAATTTACTGAAAAACCCGCATTAGACGAAATGCCCAGTGTAGTACATTGTATATGAGTGAGTTGCACTGAAAAAAGTAGAATTTACTGAAAAACCCGCTTTAGACGAAATGCACAGTGTAGTACATTGTATATGAGTGAGTTGCACTGAAAAACTTAGAATTTACTGAAAAACCAGCATTAGACGAAATGAACAGTGTAGTACATTGTATATGAGTGAGTTGCACTGAAAAACGTAGAATTTACTGAAAAACCCGCTTTAGACGAAATGCACAGTGTAGTACATTGTATATGAGTGAGTTGTATTGAAAAACTTAGAATTTACTGAAAAACCCGCATTAGACGAAATGCACAGTGTAGTACCTTTTATATGAGTGAGTTACACTGAAAAACTTAGAATTTACTGAAAAACCCGCATTAGACGAAATACACAGTGTAGTACATTGTATATGAGTGAGTTGCACTGAAATACTTAGAATTTACTGAAAAACCCCCATTAGACGAAATGCACAGTGTAGTACATTGTATATGAGTGAGTTGCACTGAAAAACTTAGAATTTACTGAAAAACCCGCATTAGACGAAATGCACAGTGTAGTACATTGTATATGAGTGAGTTGCACTGAAAAACTTAGAATTTACTGAAAAACCCGCATCAGACGAAATGCACAGTGTAGTACATTGTATATGAGTGAGTTGCACTGAAAAAGTAGAATTTACTGAAAAACCAGCATTAGACGAAATGAACAGTGTAGTACATTGTATATGAGTGAGTTGCACTGAAAAACTTAGAATTTACTGAAAAACCCGCTTTAGACGAAATGCACAGTGTAGTACATTGTATATGAGTGAGTTGTATTGAAAAACTTAGAATTTACTGAAAAACCCGCATTAGACGAAATGCACAGTGTAGTACCTTGTATATGAGTGAGTTACACTGAAAAACTTAGAATTTACTGAAAAACCCGCATTAGACGAAATACACAGTGTAGTACATTGTATATGAGTGAGTTGCACTGAAATACTTAGAATTTACTGAAAAACCCCCATTAGACGAAATGCACAGTGTAGTACATTGTATATGAGTGAGTTGCACTGAAAAACGTAGAATTTACTGAAAAACCCGCATTAGACGAAATGCACAGTGTAGTACATTGTATATGAGTGAGTTGCACTGAAAAACTTAGAATTTACTGAAAAACCCGCATTAGACGAAATGCACAGTGTAGTACATTGTATATGAGTGAGTTGCACTGAAAAAAGTAGAATTTACTGAAAAACCCGCTTTAGACGAAATGCACAGTGTAGTACATTGTATATGAGTGAGTTGCACTGAAAAACTTAGAATTTACTGAAAAACCAGCATTAGACGAAATGAACAGTGTAGTACATTGTATATGAGTGAGTTGCACTGAAAAACGTAGAATTTACTGAAAAACCCGCTTTAGACGAAATGCACAGTGTAGTACATTGTATATGAGTGAGTTGTATTGAAAAACTTAGAATTTACTGAAAAACCTGCATTAGACGAAATGCACAGTGTAGTACCTTGTATATGAGTGAGTTACACTGAAAAACTTAGAATTTACTGAAAAACCCGCATTAGACGAAATACACAGTGTAGTACATTGTATATGAGTGAGTTGCACTGAAATACTTAGAATTTACTGAAAAACCCGCATTAGACGAAATGCACAGTGTAGTACATTGTATATGAGTGAGTTGCACTGAAAAACTTAGAATTTACTGAAAAACCCGCATTAGACGAAATGCACAGTGTAGTACATTGTATATGAGTGAGTTGCACTGAAAAACTTAGAATTTACTGAAAAACCCGCATTAGACGAAATGCACAGTGTAGTACATTGTATATGAGTGAGTTGCACTGAAAAACTTAGAATTTACTGAAAAACCCGCATTAGACGAAATGCACAGTGTAGTACAATGTATATGAGTGTTTTGCACTGAAAAACTTAGAATTTACTGAAAAACCCGCATTAGACGAAATGCACAGTGTAGTACATGTATATGAGTGAGTTGCACTGAAAAACTTAGAATTTACTGAAAAACCCGCATTAGACGAAATGCACAGTGTAGTACATTGTATATGAGTGAGTTGCACTGAAAAACTTAGAATTTACTGAAAAACCCGCATTAGACGAAATGCACAGTGTAGTACATTGTATATGAGTGAGTTGCACTGAAAAACTTAGAATTTACTGAAAAACCCGCATTAGACGAAATGCACAGTGTAGTACATTGTATATGAGTGAGTTGCACTGAAAAACTTAGAATTTACTGAAAAACCCGCATTAGACGAAATGCACAGTGTAGTACATGTATATGAGTGAGTTGCACTGAAAAACTTAGAATTTACTGAAAAACCCGCATTAGACGAAATGCACAGTGTAGTACATTGTATATGAGTGAGTTGCACTGAAAAACTTAGAATTTACTGAAAAACCCGCATTAGACGAAATGCACAGTGTAGTACATTGTATATGAGTGAGTTGCACTGAAAAACTTAGAATTTACTGAAAAACCCGCATTAGACGAAATGCACAGTGTAGTACATTGTATATGAGTGAGTTGCACTGAAAAACTTAGAATTTACTGAAAAACCCGCATTAGACGAAATGCACAGTGTAGTACATTGTATATGAGTGAATTGCACTGAAAAACTTAGAATTTACTGAAAAACCCGCATTAGACGAAATGCACAGTGTAGTACATTGTATATGAGTGAGTTGCACTGAAAAACTTAGAATTTACTGAAAAACCCGCATTAGACGAAATGCACAGTGTAGTACATTGTATATGAGTGAGTTGCACTGAAAAACTTAGAATTTACTGAAAAACCCGCATTAGACGAAATGCACAGTGTAGTACATTGTATATGAGTGAGTTGCACTGAAAAACTTAGAATTTACTGAAAAACCCGCATTAGACGAAATGCACAGTGTAGTACATTGTATATGAGTGAGTTGCACTGAAAAAAGTAGAATTTACTGAAAAACCCGCTTTAGACGAAATGCACAGTGTAGTACATCGTATATGAGTGAGTTGCACTAAAAACTTAGAATTTACTGAAAAACCAGCATTAGACGAAATGAACAGTGTAGTACATTGTATATGAGTGAGTTGCACTGAAAAACGTAGAATTTACTGAAAAACCCGCTTTAGACGAAATGCACAGTGTAGTACATTGTATATGAGTGAGTTGTATTGAAAAACTTAGAATTTACTGAAAAACCCGCATTAGACGAAATGCACATTGTAGTACCTTGTATATGAGTGAGTTACACTGAAAAACTTAGAATTTACTGAAAAACCCGCATTAGACGAAATACACAGTGTAGTACATTTTATATGAGTGAGTTGCACTGAAATACTTAGAATTTACTGAAAAACCCGCATTAGACGAAATGCACAGTGTAGTACATTGTATATGAGTGAGTTGCACTGAAAAACTTAGAATTTACTGAAAAACCCGCATTAGACGAAATGCACAGTGTAGTACATTGTATATGAGTGAGTTGCACTGAAAAACTTAGAACTTACTGAAAAACCCGCATTAGACGAAATGCACAGTGTAGTACATTGTATATGAGTGAGTTGCACTGAAAAACTTAGAATTTACTGAAAAACCCGCATTAGACGAAATGCACAGTGTAGTACATTGTATATGAGTGAGTTGCACTGAAAAACTTAGAATTTACTGAAAAACCCGCATTAGACGAAATGCACAGTGTAGTACATTGTATATGAGTGAGTTGCACTGAAAAACTTAGAATTTACTGGAAAACCCGCATTAGACGAAATGCACAGTGTAGTACATGTATATGAGTGAGTTGAACTGAAAAACTTAGAATTTACTGAAAAACCCGCATTAGACGAAATGCACAGTGTAGTACATTGTATATGAGTGAGTTGCACTGAAAAACTTAGAATTTACTGAAAAACCCGCATTAGACGAAATGCACAGTGTAGTACATTGTATATGAGTGAGTTGCACTGAAAAACTTAGAATTTACTGAAAAACCCGCATTAGACGAAATGCACAGTGTAGTACATTGTATATGAGTGAGTTGCACTGAAAAAAGTAGAATTTACTGAAAAACCCGCTTTAGACGAAATGCACAGTGTAGTACATCGTATATGAGTGAGTTGCACTAAAAACTTAGAATTTACTGAAAAACCAGCATTAGACGAAATGAACAGTGTAGTACATTGTATATGAGTGAGTTGCACTGAAAAACGTAGAATTTACTGAAAAACCCGCTTTAGACGAAATGCACAGTGTAGTACATTGTATATGAGTGAGTTGTATTGAAAAACTTAGAATTTACTGAAAAACCCGCATTAGACGAAATGCACATTGTAGTACCTTGTATATGAGTGAGTTACACTGAAAAACTTAGAATTTACTGAAAAACCCGCATTAGACGAAATACACAGTGTAGTACATTTTATATGAGTGAGTTGCACTGAAATACTTAGAATTTACTGAAAAACCCGCATTAGACGAAATGCACAGTGTAGTACATTGTATATGAGTGAGTTGCACTGAAAAACTTAGAATTACTGAAAAACCCGCATTAGACGAAATGCACAGTGTAGTACATTGTATATGAGTGAGTTGCACTGAAAAACTTAGAACTTACTGAAAAACCCGCATTAGACGAAATGCACAGTGTAGTACATTGTATATGAGTGAGTTGCACTGAAAAACTTAGAATTTACTGAAAAACCCGCATTAGACGAAATGCACAGTGTAGTACATTGTATATGAGTGAGTTGCACTGAAAAACTTAGAATTTACTGAAAAACCCGCATTAGACGAAATGCACAGTGTAGTACATGTATATGAGTGAGTTGCACTGAAAAACTTAGAATTTACTGAAAAACCCGCATTAGACGAAATGCACAGTGTAGTACATTGTATATGAGTGAGTTGCACTGAAAAACTTAGAATTTACTGAAAAACCCGCATTAGACGAAATGCACAGTGTAGTACATTGTATATGAGTGAGTTGCACTGAAAAACTTAGAATTTACTGAAAAACCCGCATTAGACGAAATGCACAGTGTAGTACATTGTATATGAGTGAGTTGCACTGAAAAACTTAGAATTTACTGAAAAACCCGCATTAGACGAAATGCACAGTGTAGTACATAGTATATGAGTGAATTGCACTGAAAAACTTAGAATTTACTGAAAAACCCGCATTAGACGAAATGCACAGTGTAGTACATTGTATATGAGTGAGTTGCACTGAAAAACTTAGAATTTACTGAAAAACCCGCATTAGACGAAATGCACAGTGTAGTACATTGTATATGAGTGAGTTGCACTGAAAAACTTAGAATTTACTGAAAAACCCGCATTAGACGAAATGCACAGTGTAGTACATTGTATATGAGTGAGTTGCACTGAAAAACTTAGAATTTACTGAAAAACCCGCATTAGACGAAATGCACAGTGTAGTACATTGTATATGAGTGAGTTGCACTGAAAAAAGTAGAATTTACTGAAAAACCCGCTTTAGACGAAATGCACAGTGTAGTACATCGTATATGAGTGAGTTGCACTAAAAACTTAGAATTTACTGAAAAACCAGCATTAGACGAAATGAACAGTGTAGTACATTGTATATGAGTGAGTTGCACTGAAAAACGTAGAATTTACTGAAAAACCCGCTTTAGACGAAATGCACAGTGTAGTACATTGTATATGAGTGAGTTGTATTGAAAAACTTAGAATTTACTGAAAAACCCGCATTAGACGAAATGCACATTGTAGTACCTTGTATATGAGTGAGTTACACTGAAAAACTTAGAATTTACTGAAAAACCCGCATTAGACGAAATACACAGTGTAGTACATTTTATATGAGTGAGTTGCACTGAAATACTTAGAATTTACTGAAAAACCCGCATTAGACGAAATGCACAGTGTAGTACATGTATATGAGTGAGTTGCACTGAAAAACTTAGAATTTACTGAAAAACCCGCATTAGACGAAATGCACAGTGTAGTACATTGTATATGAGTGAGTTGCACTGAAAAACTTAGAATTTACTGAAAAACCCGCATTAGACGAAATGCACAGTGTAGTACATTGTATATGAGTGAGTTGCACTGAAAAACTTAGAATTTACTGAAAAACCCGCATTAGACGAAATGCACAGTGTAGTACATTGTATATGAGTGAGTTGCACTGAAAAACTTAGAATTTACTGAAAAACCCGCATTAGACGAAATGCACAGTGTAGTACATGTATATGAGTGAGTTGCACTGAAAAACTTAGAATTTACTGAAAAACCCGCATTAGACGAAATGCACAGTGTAGTACATTGTATATGAGTGAGTTGCACTGAAAAACTTAGAATTTACTGAAAAACCCGCATTAGACGAAATGCACAGTGTAGTACATTGTATATGAGTGAGTTGCACTGAAAAACTTAGAATTTACTGAAAAACCCGCATTAGACGAAATGCACAGTGTAGTACATTGTATATGAGTGAGTTGCACTGAAAAACTTAGAATTTACTGAAAAACCCGCATTAGACGAAATGCACAGTGTAGTACATTGTATATGAGTGAGTTGCACTGAAAAACTTAGAATTTACTGAAAAACCCGCATTAGACGAAATGCACAGTGTAGTACATTGTATATGAGTGAGTTGCACTGAAAAACTTAGAATTTACTGAAAAACCCGCATTAGACGAAATGCACAGTGTAGTACATTGTATATGAGTGAGTTGCACTGAAAAACTTAGAATTTACTGAAAAACCCGCATTAGACGAAATGCACAGTGTAGTACATTGTATATGAGTGAGTTGCACTGAAAAAAGTAGAATTTACTGAAAAACCCGCTTTAGACGAAATGCACAGTGTAGTACATCGTATATGAGTGAGTTGCACTAAAAACTTAGAATTTACTGAAAAACCAGCATTAGACGAAATGAACAGTGTAGTACATTGTATATGAGTGAGTTGCACTGAAAAACGTAGAATTTACTGAAAAACCCGCTTTAGACGAAATGCACAGTGTAGTACATTGTATATGAGTGAGTTGTATTGAAAAACTTAGAATTTACTGAAAAACCCGCATTAGACGAAATGCACATTGTAGTACCTTGTATATGAGTGAGTTACACTGAAAAACTTAGAATTTACTGAAAAACCCGCATTAGACGAAATACACAGTGTAGTACATTTTATATGAGTGAGTTGCACTGAAATACTTAGAATTTACTGAAAAACCCGCATTAGACGAAATGCACAGTGTAGTACATTGTATATGAGTGATTTGCACTGAAAAACTTAGAATTTACTGAAAAACCCGCTTTAGACGAAATGCACAGTGTAGTACATTGTATATGAGTGAGTTGCACTGAAAAACTTAGAACTTACTGAAAAACCCGCATTAGACGAAATGCACAGTGTAGTACATTGTATATGAGTGAGTTGCACTGAAAAACTTAGAATTTACTGAAAAACCCGCATTAGACGAAATGCACAGTGTAGTACATTGTATATGAGTGAGTTGCACTGAAAAACTTAGAATTTACTGAAAAACCCGCATTAGACGAAATGCACAGTGTAGTACATGTATATGAGTGAGTTGCACTGAAAAACTTAGAATTTACTGAAAAACCCGCATTAGACGAAATGCACAGTGTAGTACATTGTATATGAGTGAGTTGCACTGAAAAACTTAGAATTTACTGAAAAACCCGCATTAGACGAAATGCACAGTGTAGTACATTGTATATGAGTGAGTTGCACTGAAAAACTTAGAATTTACTGAAAAACCCGCATTAGACGAAATGCACAGTGTAGTACATTGTATATGAGTGAGTTGCACTGAAAACTTAGAATTTACTGAAAAACCCGCATTAGACGAAATGCACAGTGTAGTACATAGTATATGAGTGAATTGCACTGAAAAACTTAGAATTTACTGAAAAACCCGCATTAGACGAAATGCACAGTGTAGTACATTGTATATGAGTGAGTTGCACTGAAAAACTTAGAATTTACTGAAAAACCCCCATTAGACGAAATGCACAGTGTAGTACATTGTATATGAGTGAGTTGCACTGAAAAAAGTAGAATTTACTGAAAAACCCGCTTTAGACGAAATGCACAGTGTAGTACATCGTATATGAGTGAGTTGCACTAAAAACTTAGAATTTACTGAAAAACCAGCATTAGACGAAATGAACAGTGTAGTACATTGTATATGAGTGAGTTGCACTGAAAAACGTAGAATTTACTGAAAAACCCGCTTTAGACGAAATGCACAGTGTAGTACATTGTATATGAGTGAGTTGTATTGAAAAACTTAGAATTTACTGAAAAACCCGCATTAGACGAAATGCACATTGTAGTACCTTGTATATGAGTGAGTTACACTGAAAAACTTAGAATTTACTGAAAAACCCGCATTAGACGAAATACACAGTGTAGTACATTTTATATGAGTGAGTTGCACTGAAATACTTAGAATTTACTGAAAAACCCGCATTAGACGAAATGCACAGTGTAGTACATTGTATATGAGTGAGTTGCACTGAAAAACTTAGAATTTACTGAAAAACCCGCATTAGACGAAATGCACAGTGTAGTACATTGTATATGAGTGAGTTGCACTGAAAAACTTAGAACTTACTGAAAAACCCGCATTAGACGAAATGCACAGTGTAGTACATTGTATATGAGTGAGTTGCACTGAAAAACTTAGAATTTACTGAAAAACCCGCATTAGACGAAATGCACAGTGTAGTACATTGTATATGAGTGAGTTGCACTGAAAAACTTAGAATTTACTGAAAAACCCGCATTAGACGAAATGCACAGTGTAGTACATGTATATGAGTGAGTTGCACTGAAAAACTTAGAATTTACTGAAAAACCCGCATTAGACGAAATGCACAGTGTAGTACATTGTATATGAGTGAGTTGCACTGAAAAACTTAGAATTTACTGAAAAACCCGCATTAGACGAAATGCACAGTGTAGTACATTGTATATGAGTGAGTTGCACTGAAAAACTTAGAATTTACTGAAAAACCCGCATTAGACGAAATGCACAGTGTAGTACATTGTATATGAGTGAGTTGCACTGAAAAACTTAGAATTTACTGAAAAACCCGCATTAGACGAAATGCACAGTGTAGTACATAGTATATGAGTGAATTGCACTGAAAAACTTAGAATTTACTGAAAAACCCGCATTAGACGAAATGCACAGTGTAGTACATTGTATATGAGTGAGTTGCACTGAAAAACTTAGAATTTACTGAAAAACCCCCATTAGACGAAATGCACAGTGTAGTACATTGTATATGAGTGAGTTGCACTGAAAAAAGTAGAATTTACTGAAAAACCCGCTTTAGACGAAATGCACAGTGTAGTACATCGTATATGAGTGAGTTGCACTAAAAACTTAGAATTTACTGAAAAACCAGCATTAGACGAAATGAACAGTGTAGTACATTGTATATGAGTGAGTTGCACTGAAAAACGTAGAATTTACTGAAAAACCCGCTTTAGACGAAATGCACAGTGTAGTACATTGTATATGAGTGAGTTGTATTGAAAAACTTAGAATTTACTGAAAAACCCGCATTAGACGAAATGCACATTGTAGTACCTTGTATATGAGTGAGTTACACTGAAAAACTTAGAATTTACTGAAAAACCCGCATTAGACGAAATACACAGTGTAGTACATTTTATATGAGTGAGTTGCACTGAAATACTTAGAATTTACTGAAAAACCCGCATTAGACGAAATGCACAGTGTAGTACATGTATATGAGTGAGTTGCACTGAAAAACTTAGAATTTACTGAAAAACCCGCATTAGACGAAATGCACAGTGTAGTACATTGTATATGAGTGAGTTGCACTGAAAAACTTAGAATTTACTGAAAAACCCGCATTAGACGAAATGCACAGTGTAGTACATTGTATATGAGTGAGTTGCACTGAAAAACTTAGAATTTACTGAAAAACCCGCATTAGACGAAATGCACAGTGTAGTACATTGTATATGAGTGAGTTGCACTGAAAAACTTAGAATTTACTGAAAAACCCGCATTAGACGAAATGCACAGTGTAGTACATAGTATATGAGTGAATTGCACTGAAAAACTTAGAATTTACTGAAAAACCCGCATTAGACGAAATGCACAGTGTAGTACATTGTATATGAGTGAGTTGCACTGAAAAACTTAGAATTTACTGAAAAACCCGCATTAGACGAAATGCACAGTGTAGTACATTGTATATGAGTGAGTTGCACTGAAAAACTTAGAATTTACTGAAAAACCCGCATTAGACGAAATGCACAGTGTAGTACATTGTATATGAGTGAGTTGCACTGAAAAAAGTAGAATTTACTGAAAAACCCGCTTTAGACGAAATGCACAGTGTAGTACATCATATATGAGTGAGTTGCACTAAAAACTTAGAATTTACTGAAAAACCAGCATTAGACGAAATGAACAGTGTAGTACATTGTATATGAGTGAGTTGCACTGAAAAACGTAGAATTTACTGAAAAACCCGCTTTAGACGAAATGCACAGTGTAGTACATTGTATATGAGTGAGTTGTATTGAAAAACTTAGAATTTACTGAAAAACCCGCATTAGACGAAATGCACATTGTAGTACCCTTGTATATGAGTGAGTTACACTGAAAAACTTAGAATTTACTGAAAAACCCGCATTAGACGAAATACACAGTGTAGTACATTTTATATGAGTGAGTTGCACTGAAATACTTAGAATTTACTGAAAAACCCGCATTAGACGAAATGCACAGTGTAGTACATTGTATATGAGTGAGTTGCACTGAAAAACTTAGAATTTACTGAAAAACCCGCATTAGACGAAATGCACAGTGTAGTACATTGTATATGAGTGAGTTGCACTGAAAAACTTAGAACTTACTGAAAAACCCGCATTAGACGAAATGCACAGTGTAGTACATTGTATATGAGTGAGTTGCACTGAAAAACTTAGAATTTACTGAAAAACCCGCATTAGACGAAATGCACAGTGTAGTACATTGTATATGAGTGAGTTGCACTGAAAAACTTAGAATTTACTGAAAAACCCGCATTAGACGAAATGCACAGTGTAGTACATGTATATGAGTGAGTTGCACTGAAAAACTTAGAATTTACTGAAAAACCCGCATTAGACGAAATGCACAGTGTAGTACATTGTATATGAGTGAGTTGCACTGAAAAACTTAGAATTTACTGAAAAACCCGCATTAGACGAAATGCACAGTGTAGTACATTGTATATGAGTGAGTTGCACTGAAAAACTTAGAATTTACTGAAAAACCCGCATTAGACGAAATGCACAGTGTAGTACATTGTATATGAGTGAGTTGCACTGAAAAACTTAGAATTTACTGAAAAACCCGCATTAGACGAAATGCACAGT
>NW_028227291.1:2130466-2164971 GCF_978045245.1 Mus caroli | reverse complement strand
CAGTGAAATACTTAGAATTTACTGAAAAACCCGCATTAGACGAAATGCACAGTGTAGTACATTGTATATGAGTGAGTTGCACTGAAATACTTAGAATATACTGAAAAACCCGCATTAGACGAAATGCACAGTGTAGTACATTGTATATGAGTGAGTTGCACTGAAAAACTTAGAATTTACTGAAAAATCCCGCATTAGACGAAATGCACAGTGTAGTACATTGTATATGAGTGAGTTGCACTGAAAAACTTAGAATTTACTGAAAAACCCGCATTAGACGAAATGCACAGTGTAGTACATTGTATATGAGTGAGTTGCACTGAAAAACTTAGAATTTACTGAAAAACCCGCATTAGACGAAATGCACAGTGTAGTACATTGTATATGAGTGAGTTGCACTGAAAAACTTAGAATTTACTGAAAAACCCGCATTAGACGAAATGCACAGTGTAGTACATTGTATATGAGTGAGTTGCACTGAAAAACTTAGAATTTACTGAAAAACCCGCATTAGACGAAATGCACAGTGTAGTACATTGTATATGAGTGAGTTGCACTGAAAAACTTAGAATTTACTGAAAAACCCGCATTAGACGAAATGCACAGTGTAGTACATTGTATATGAGTGAGTTGCACTGAAAAACTTAGAATTTACTGAAAAACCCGCATTAGACGAAATGCACAGTGTAGTACATTGTATATGAGTGAGTTGCACTGAAAAACTTAGAATTTACTGAAAAACCAACCCGCATTAGACGAAATGCACAGTGTAGTACATTGTATATGAGTGAGTTGCACTGAAAAACTTAGAATTTACTGAAAAACCCGCATTAGACGAAATGCACAGTGTAGTACATTGTATATGAGTGAGTTGCACTGAAAAACTTAGAATTTACTGAAAAACCCGCATTAGACGAAATGCACAGTGTAGTACATCGTATATGAGTGAGTTGCACTGAAAAACTTAGAATTTACTGAAAAAACCGCATTAGACGAAATGCACAGTGTAGTACATTGTATATGAGTGAGTTGCACTGAAAAACTAGAATTTACTGAAAAACCCGCATTAGACGAAATGCACAGTGTAGTACATGTATATGAGTGAGTTGCACTGAAAAACTTAGAATTTACTGAAAAACCCGCATTAGACGAAATGCACAGTGTAGTACATTGTATATGAGTGAGTTGCACTGAAAAAAGTAGAATTTACTGAAAAACCCGCTTTAGACGAAATGCACAGTGTAGTACATTGTATATGAGTGAGTTGCACTGAAAAACATAGAATTTACTGAAAAACCCGCATTAGACGAAATGCACAGTGTAGTACATTGTATATGAGTGATTGCACTGAAAAACTTAGAATTTACTGAAAAACCCGCATTAGACGAAATGCACAGTGTAGTACATTGTATATGAGTGAGTTGCACTGAAAAAAGTAGAATTTACTGAAAAACCCGCTTTAGACGAAATGCACAGTGTAGTACATTGTATATGAGTGAGTTGCACTGAAAAACTTAGAATTTACTGAAAAACCAGCATTAGACGAAATGAACAGTGTAGTACATTGTATATGAGTGAGTTGCACTGAAAAACGTAGAATTTACTGAAAAACCCGCTTTAGACGAAATGCACAGTGTAGTACCTTGTATATGAGTGAGTTGTATTGAAAAACTTAGAATTTACTGAAAAACCCGCATTAGACGAAATGCACAGTGTAGTACCTTTTATATGAGTGAGTTGCACTGAAAAACTTAGAATTTACTGAAAAACCCGCATTAGACGAAATGCACAGTGTAGTACATTGTATATGAGTGAGTTGCACTGAAAAACTTAGAATTTACTGAAAAACCCGCATTAGACGAAATGCACAGTGTAGTACATAGTATATGAGTGAGTTGCACTGAAAAACTTAGAATTTACTGAAAAACCCGCATTAGACGAAATGCACAGTGTAGTACATTGTATATGAGTGAGTTGCACTGAAAAAAGTAGAATTTACTGAAAAACCCGCTTTAGACGAAATGCACAGTGTAGTACATCGTATATGAGTGAGTTGCACTGAAAACTTAGAATTTACTGAAAAACCAGCATTAGACGAAATGAACAGTGTAGTACATTGTATATGAGTGAGTTGCACTGAAAAACGTAGAATTTACTGAAAAACCCGCTTTAGACGAAATGCACAGTGTAGTACATTGTATATGAGTGAGTTGTATTGAAAAACTTAGAATTTACTGAAAAACCCGCATTAGACGAAATGCACATTGTAGTACCTTGTATATGAGTGAGTTACACTGAAAAACTTAGAATTTACTGAAAAACCCGCATTAGACGAAATGCACAGTGTAGTACATTGTATATGAGTGAGTTGCACTGAAATACTTAGAATTTACTGAAAAACCCGCATTAGACGAAATGCACAGTGTAGTACATTGTATATGAGTGAGTTGCACTGAAAAACTTAGAATTTACTGAAAAACCCGCATTAGACGAAATGTACAGTGTAGTACATTGTATATGAGTGAGTTGCACTGAAAAACTTAGAATTTACTGAAAAACCTGCATTAGACGAAATGCACAGTGTAGTACATGTATATGAGTGAGTTGCACTGAAAAACTTAGAATTTACTGAAAAACCCGCATTAGACGAAATGCACAGTGTAGTACATTGTATATGAGTGAGTTGCACTGAAAAAAAGTAGAATTTACTGAAAAACCCGCTTTAGACGAAATGCACAGTGTAGTACATTGTATATGAGTGAGTTGCACTGAAAAACTTAGAATTTACTGAAAAACCCGCATTAGACGAAATGCACAGTGTAGTACATTGTATATGAGTGAGTTGCACTGAAAAACTCAGAATTTACTGAAAAACCCGCATTAGACGAAATGCACAGTGTAGTACATTGTATATGAGTGATTGCACTGAAAAACTTAGAATTTACTGAAAAACCCGCATTAGACGAAATGCACAGTGTAGTACATTGTATATGAGTGAGTTGCACTGAAAAAAGTAGAATTTACTGAAAAACCCGCTTTAGACGAAATGCACAGTGTAGTACATTGTATATGAGTGAGTTGCACTGAAAAACTTAGAATTTACTGAAAAACCAGCATTAGACGAAATGAACAGTGTAGTACATTGTATATGAGTGAGTTGCACTGAAAAACGTAGAATTTACTGAAAAACCCGCTTTAGACGAAATGCACAGTGTAGTACCTTGTATATGAGTGAGTTGTATTGAAAAACTTAGAATTTACTGAAAAACCCGCATTAGACGAAATGCACAGTGTAGTACCTTTTATATGAGTGAGTTGCACTGAAAAACTTAGAATTTACTGAAAAACCCGCATTAGACGAAATGCACAGTGTAGTACATTGTATATGAGTGAGTTGCACTGAAAAACTTAGAATTTACTGAAAAACCCGCATTAGACGAAATGCACAGTGTAGTACATAGTATATGAGTGAGTTGCACTGAAAAACTTAGAATTTACTGAAAAACCCGCATTAGACGAAATGCACAGTGTAGTACCTTGTATATGAGTGAGTTGCACTGAAAAAAGTAGAATTTACTGAAAAACCCGCTTTAGACGAAATGCACAGTGTAGTACATCGTATATGAGTGAGTTGCACTGAAAACTTAGAATTTACTGAAAAACCAGCATTAGACGAAATGAACAGTGTAGTACATTGTATATGAGTGAGTTGCACTGAAAAACGTAGAATTTACTGAATAACCCGCTTTAGACGAAATGCACAGTGTAGTACATTGTATATGAGTGAGTTGTATTGAAAAACTTAGAATTTACTGAAAAACCCGCATTAGACGAAATGCACATTGTAGTACCTTGTATATGAGTGAGTTACACTGAAAAACTTAGAATTTACTGAAAAACCCGCATTAGACGAAATACACAGTGTAGTACATTGTATATGAGTGAGTTGCACTGAAATACTTAGAATTTACTGAAAAACCCGCATTAGACGAAATGCACAGTGTAGTACATTGTATATGAGTGAGTTGCACTGAAAAACTTAGAATTTACTGAAAAACCCGCATTAGACGAAATGCACAGTGTAGTACATTGTATATGAGTGAGTTGCACTGAAAAACTTAGAATTTACTGAAAAACCCGCATTAGACGAAATGCACAGTGTAGTACATGTATATGAGTGAGTTGCACTGAAAAACTTAGAATTTACTGAAAAACCCGCATTAGACGAAATGCACAGTGTAGTACATTGTATATGAGTGAGTTGCACTGAAAAAAGTAGAATTTACTGAAAAACCCGCTTTGGACGAAATGCACAGTGTAGTACATTGTATATGAGTGAGTTGCACTGAAAAACTTAGAATTTACTGAAAAACCAGCATTAGACGAAATGAACAGTGTAGTACATTGTATATGAGTGAGTTGCACTGAAAAACGTAGAATTTACTGAAAAACCCGCTTTAGACGAAATGCACAGTGTAGTACCTTGTATATGAGTGAGTTGTATTGAAAAACTTAGAATTTACTGAAAAACCCGCATTAGACGAAATGCACAGTGTAGTAACTTTTATATGAGTGAGTTGCACTGAAAAACTTAGAATTTACTGAAAAACCCGCATTAGACGAAATGCACAGTGTAGTACATTGTATATGAGTGAGTTGCACTGAAAAACTTAGAATTTACTGAAAAACCCGCATTAGACGAAATGCACAGTGTAGTACATAGTATATGAGTGAGTTGCACTGAAAAACTTAGAATTTACTGAAAAACCCGCATTAGACGAAATGCACAGTGTAGTACATTGTATATGAGTGAGTTGCACTGAAAAAAGTAGAATTTACTGAAAAACCCGCTTTAGACGAAATGCACAGTGTAGTACATCGTATATGAGTGAGTTGCACTGAAAACTTAGAATTTACTGAAAAACCAGCATTAGACGAAATGAACAGTGTAGTACATTGTATATGAGTGAGTTGCACTGAAAAACGTAGAATTTACTGAAAAACCCGCTTTAGACGAAATGCACAGTGTAGTACATTGTATATGAGTGAGTTGTATTGAAAAACTTAGAATTTACTGAAAAACCCGCATTAGACGAAATGCACATTGTAGTACCTTGTATATGAGTGAGTTACACTGAAAAACTTAGAATTTACTGAAAAACCCGCATTAGACGAAATACACAGTGTAGTACATTGTATATGAGTGAGTTGCACTGAAATACTTAGAATTTACTGAAAAACCCGCATTAGACGAAATGCACAGTGTAGTACATTGTATATGAGTGAGTTGCACTGAAAAACTTAGAATTTACTGAAAAACCCGCATTAGACGAAATGCACAGTGTAGTACATTGTATATGAGTGAGTTGCACTGAAAAACTTAGAATTTACTGAAAAACCCGCATTAGACGAAATGCACAGTGTAGTACATTGTATATGAGTGAGTTGCACTGAAAAACTTAGAATTTACTGAAAAACCCGCATTAGACGAAATGCACAGTGTAGTACATTGTATATGAGTGAGTTGCACTGAAAAACTTAGAATTTACTGAAAAACCCGCATTAGACGAAATGCACAGTGTAGTACATGTATATGAGTGAGTTGTATTGAAAAACTTAGAATTTACTGAAAAACCCGCATTAGACGAAATGCACAGTGTAGTACATTGTATATGAGTGAGTTGCACTGAAAAACTTAGAATTTACTGAAAAACCCGCATTAGACGAAATGCACAGTGTAGTACATTGTATATGAGTGAGTTGCACTGAAAAACTTAGAATTTACTGAAAAACCCGCATTAGACGAAATGCACAGTGTAGTACATTGTATATGAGTGAGTTGCACTGAAAAAAGTAGAATTTACTGAAAAACCCGCTTTAGACGAAATGCACAGTGTAGTACATCGTATATGAGTGAGTTGCACTGAAAACTTAGAATTTACTGAAAAACCAGCATTAGACGAAATGAACAGTGTAGTACATTGTATATGAGTGAGTTGCACTGAAAAACGTAGAATTTACTGAAAAACCCGCTTTAGACGAAATGCACAGTGTAGTACATTGTATATGAGTGAGTTGTATTGAAAAACTTAGAATTTACTGAAAAACCCGCATTAGACGAAATGCACATTGTAGTACCTTGTATATGAGTGAGTTACACTGAAAAACTTAGAATTTACTGAAAAACCCGCATTAGACGAAATACACAGTGTAGTACATTGTATATGAGTGAGTTGCACTGAAATACTTAGAATTTACTGAAAAACCCGCATTAGACGAAATGCACAGTGTAGTACATTGTATATGAGTGAGTTGCACTGAAAAACTTAGAATTTACTGAAAAACCCGCATTAGACGAAATGCACAGTGTAGTACATTGTATATGAGTGAGTTGCACTGAAAAACTTAGAATTTACTGAAAAACCCGCATTAGACGAAATGCACAGTGTAGTACATTGTATATGAGTGAGTTGCACTGAAAAACTTAGAATTTACTGAAAAACCCGCATTAGACGAAATGCACAGTGTAGTACATTGTATATGAGTGAGTTGCACTGAAAAACTTAGAATTTACTGAAAAACCCGCATTAGACGAAATGCACAGTGTAGTACATAGTATATGAGTGAATTGCACTGAAAAACTTAGAATTTACTGAAAAACCCGCATTAGACGAAATGCACAGTGTAGTACATTGTATATGAGTGAGTTGCACTGAAAAACTTAGAATTTACTGAAAAACCCGCATCAGACGAAATGCACAGTGTAGTACATTGTATATGAGTGAGTTGCACTGAAAAAATTAGAATTTACTGAAAAACCCGCATTAGACGAAATGCACAGTGTAGTACATTGTATATGAGTGAGTTGCACTGAAAAACTTAGAATTTACTGAAAAACCCGCATTAGACGAAATGCACAGTGTAGTACATTGTATATGAGTGAGTTGCACTGAAAAACTTAGAATTTACTGAAAAACCCGCATTAGACGAAATGCACAGTGTAGTACATTGTATATGAGTGAGTTGCACTGAAAAACTTAGAATTTACTGAAAAACCCGCATTAGACGAAATGCACAGTGTAGTACATTGTATATGAGTGAGTTGCACTGAAAAACTTAGAATTTACTGAAAAACCCGCATTAGACGAAATGCACAGTGTAGTACATTGTATATGAGTGAGTTGCACTGTAAAACTTAGAATTTACTGAAAAACCCGCATTAGACGAAATGCACAGTGTAGTACATGTATATGAGTGAGTTGCACTGAAAAACTTAGAATTTACTGAAAAACCCGCATTAGACGAAATGCACAGTGTAGTACATTGTATATGAGTGAGTTGCACTGAAAAAAGTAGAATTTACTGAAAAACCCGCTTTAGACGAAATGCACAGTGTAGTACATTGTATATGAGTGAGTTGCACTGAAAAACATAGAATTTACTGAAAAAACCGCATTAGACGAAATGCACAGTGTAGTACATTGTATATGAGTGATTGCACTGAAAAACTTAGAATTTACTGAAAAACCCGCATTAGACGAAATGCACAGTGTAGTACATTGTATATGAGTGAGTTGCACTGAAAAAAGTAGAATTTACTGAAAAACCCGCTTTAGACGAAATGCACAGTGTAGTACATTGTATATGAGTGAGTTGCACTGAAAAACTTAGAATTTACTGAAAAACCAGCATTAGACGAAATGAACAGTGTAGTACATTGTATATGAGTGAGTTGCACTGAAAAACGTAGAATTTACTGAAAAACCCGCTTTAGACGAAATGCACAGTGTAGTACCTTGTATATGAGTGAGTTGTATTGAAAAACTTAGAATTTACTGAAAAACCCGCATTAGACGAAATGCACAGTGTAGTACCTTTTATATGAGTGAGTTGCACTGAAAAACTTAGAATTTACTGAAAAACCCGCATTAGACGAAATGCACAGTGTAGTACATTGTATATGAGTGAGTTGCACTGAAAAACTTAGAATTTACTGAAAAACCCGCATTAGACGAAATGCACAGTGTAGTACATAGTATATGAGTGAGTTGCACTGAAAAACTTAGAATTTACTGAAAAACCCGCATTAGACGAAATGCACAGTGTAGTACATTGTATATGAGTGAGTTGCACTGAAAAAAGTAGAATTTACTGAAAAACCCGCTTTAGACGAAATGCACAGTGTAGTACATCGTATATGAGTGAGTTGCACTGAAAACTTAGAATTTACTGAAAAACCAGCATTAGACGAAATGAACAGTGTAGTACATTGTATATGAGTGAGTTGCACTGAAAAACGTAGAATTTACTGAAAAACCCGCTTTAGACGAAATGCACAGTGTAGTACATTGTATATGAGTGAGTTGTATTGAAAAACTTAGAATTTACTGAAAAACCCGCATTAGACGAAATGCACATTGTAGTACCTTGTATATGAGTGAGTTACACTGAAAAACTTAGAATTTACTGAAAAACCCGTATTAGACGAAATGCACAGTGTAGTACATTGTATATGAGTGAGTTGCACTGAAATACTTAGAATTTACTGAAAAACCCGCATTAGACGAAATGCACAGTGTAGTACATTGTATATGAGTGAGTTGCACTGAAAAACTTAGAATTTACTGAAAAACCCGCATTAGACGAAATGTACAGTGTAGTACATTGTATATGAGTGAGTTGCACTGAAAAACTTAGAATTTACTGAAAAACCTGCATTAGACGAAATGCACAGTGTAGTACATGTATATGAGTGAGTTGCACTGAAAAACTTAGAATTTACTGAAAAACCCGCATTAGACGAAATGCACAGTGTAGTACATTGTATATGAGTGAGTTGCACTGAAAAAAGTAGAATTTACTGAAAAACCCGCTTTAGACGAAATGCACAGTGTAGTACATTGTATATGAGTGAGTTGCACTGAAAAACTTAGAATTTACTGAAAAACCCGCATTAGACGAAATGCACAGTGTAGTACATGTATATGAGTGAGTTGTATTGAAAAACTTAGAATTTACTGAAAAACCCGCATTAGACGAAATGCACAGTGTAGTACATTGTATATGAGTGAGTTGCACTGAAAAACTTAGAATTTACTGAAAAACCCGCATTAGACGAAATGCACAGTGTAGTACATTGTATATGAGTGAGTTGCACTGAAAAACTTAGAATTTACTGAAAAACCCGCATTAGACGAAATGCACAGTGTAGTACATAGTATATGAGTGAATTGCACTGAAAAACTTAGAATTTACTGAAAAACCCGCATTAGACGAAATGCACAGTGTAGTACATTGTATATGAGTGAGTTGCACTGAAAAACTTAGAATTTACTGAAAAACCCGCATTAGACGAAATGCACAGTGTAGTACATTGTATATGAGTGAGTTGCACTGAAAAACTTAGAATTTACTGAAAAACCCGCATTAGACGAAATGCACAGTGTAGTACATTGTATATGAGTGAGTTGCACTGAAAAACTTAGAATTTACTGAAAAACCCGCATTAGACGAAATGCACAGTGTAGTACATTGTATATGAGTGAGTTGCACTGAAAAACTTAGAATTTACTGAAAAACCCGCATTAGACGAAATGCACAGTGTAGTACATAGTATATGAGTGAATTGCACTGAAAAACTTAGAATTTACTGAAAAACCCGCATTAGACGAAATGCACAGTGTAGTACATTGTATATGAGTGAGTTGCACTGAAAAACTTAGAATTTACTGAAAAACCCGCATCAGACGAAATGCACAGTGTAGTACATTGTATATGAGTGAGTTGCACTGAAAAAATTAGAATTTACTGAAAAACCCGCATTAGACGAAATGCACAGTGTAGTACATTGTATATGAGTGAGTTGCACTGAAAAACTTAGAATTTACTGAAAAACCCGCATTAGACGAAATGCACAGTGTAGTACATTGTATATGAGTGAGTTGCACTGAAAAACTTAGAATTTACTGAAAAACCCGCATTAGACGAAATGCACAGTGTAGTACATTGTATATGAGTGAGTTGCACTGAAAAACTTAGAATTTACTGAAAAACCCGCATTAGACGAAATGCACAGTGTAGTACATTGTATATGAGTGAGTTGCACTGAAAAACTTAGAATTTACTGAAAAACCCGCATTAGACGAAATGCACAGTGTAGTACATTGTATATGAGTGAGTTGCACTGTAAAACTTAGAATTTACTGAAAAACCCGCATTAGACGAAATGCACAGTGTAGTACATGTATATGAGTGAGTTGCACTGAAAAACTTAGAATTTACTGAAAAACCCGCATTAGACGAAATGCACAGTGTAGTACATTGTATATGAGTGAGTTGCACTGAAAAAAGTAGAATTTACTGAAAAACCCGCTTTAGACGAAATGCACAGTGTAGTACATTGTATATGAGTGAGTTGCACTGAAAAACATAGAATTTACTGAAAAAACCGCATTAGACGAAATGCACAGTGTAGTACATTGTATATGAGTGATTGCACTGAAAAACTTAGAATTTACTGAAAAACCCGCATTAGACGAAATGCACAGTGTAGTACATTGTATATGAGTGAGTTGCACTGAAAAAAGTAGAATTTACTGAAAAACCCGCTTTAGACGAAATGCACAGTGTAGTACATTGTATATGAGTGAGTTGCACTGAAAAACTTAGAATTTACTGAAAAACCAGCATTAGACGAAATGAACAGTGTAGTACATTGTATATGAGTGAGTTGCACTGAAAAACGTAGAATTTACTGAAAAACCCGCTTTAGACGAAATGCACAGTGTAGTACCTTGTATATGAGTGAGTTGTATTGAAAAACTTAGAATTTACTGAAAAACCCGCATTAGACGAAATGCACAGTGTAGTACCTTTTATATGAGTGAGTTGCACTGAAAAACTTAGAATTTACTGAAAAACCCGCATTAGACGAAATGCACAGTGTAGTACATTGTATATGAGTGAGTTGCACTGAAAAACTTAGAATTTACTGAAAAACCCGCATTAGACGAAATGCACAGTGTAGTACATAGTATATGAGTGAGTTGCACTGAAAAACTTAGAATTTACTGAAAAACCCGCATTAGACGAAATGCACAGTGTAGTACATTGTATATGAGTGAGTTGCACTGAAAAAAGTAGAATTTACTGAAAAACCCGCTTTAGACGAAATGCACAGTGTAGTACATCGTATATGAGTGAGTTGCACTGAAAACTTAGAATTTACTGAAAAACCAGCATTAGACGAAATGAACAGTGTAGTACATTGTATATGAGTGAGTTGCACTGAAAAACGTAGAATTTACTGAAAAACCCGCTTTAGACGAAATGCACAGTGTAGTACATTGTATATGAGTGAGTTGTATTGAAAAACTTAGAATTTACTGAAAAACCCGCATTAGACGAAATGCACATTGTAGTACCTTGTATATGAGTGAGTTACACTGAAAAACTTAGAATTTACTGAAAAACCCGTATTAGACGAAATGCACAGTGTAGTACATTGTATATGAGTGAGTTGCACTGAAATACTTAGAATTTACTGAAAAACCCGCATTAGACGAAATGCACAGTGTAGTACATTGTATATGAGTGAGTTGCACTGAAAAACTTAGAATTTACTGAAAAACCCGCATTAGACGAAATGTACAGTGTAGTACATTGTATATGAGTGAGTTGCACTGAAAAACTTAGAATTTACTGAAAAACCTGCATTAGACGAAATGCACAGTGTAGTACATGTATATGAGTGAGTTGCACTGAAAAACTTAGAATTTACTGAAAAACCCGCATTAGACGAAATGCACAGTGTAGTACATTGTATATGAGTGAGTTGCACTGAAAAAAGTAGAATTTACTGAAAAACCCGCTTTAGACGAAATGCACAGTGTAGTACATTGTATATGAGTGAGTTGCACTGAAAAACTTAGAATTTACTGAAAAACCCGCATTAGACGAAATGCACAGTGTAGTACATGTATATGAGTGAGTTGTATTGAAAAACTTAGAATTTACTGAAAAACCCGCATTAGACGAAATGCACAGTGTAGTACATTGTATATGAGTGAGTTGCACTGAAAAACTTAGAATTTACTGAAAAACCCGCATTAGACGAAATGCACAGTGTAGTACATTGTATATGAGTGAGTTGCACTGAAAAACTTAGAATTTACTGAAAAACCCGCATTAGACGAAATGCACAGTGTAGTACATAGTATATGAGTGAATTGCACTGAAAAACTTAGAATTTACTGAAAAACCCGCATTAGACGAAATGCACAGTGTAGTACATTGTATATGAGTGAGTTGCACTGAAAAACTTAGAATTTACTGAAAAACCCGCATCAGACGAAATGCACAGTGTAGTACATTGTATATGAGTGAGTTGCACTGAAAAACTTAGAATTTACTGAAAAACCCGCATTGGACGAAATGCACAGTGTAGTACATTGTATATGAGTGAGTTGCACTGAAAAACTTAGAATTTACTGAAAAACCCGCATTAGACGAAATGCACAGTGTAGTACATTGTATATGAGTGAGTTGCACTGAAAAACTTAGAATTTACTGAAAAACCCGCATTAGACGAAATGCACAGTGTAGTACATTGTATATGAGTGAGTTGCACTGAAAAACTTAGAATTTACTGAAAAACCCGCATTAGACGAAATGCACAGTGTAGTACATCGTATATGAGTGAGTTGCACTGAAAAACTTAGAATTTACTGAAAAACCCGCATTAGACGAAATGCACAGTGTAGTACATTGTATATGAGTGAGTTGCACTGAAAAACTTAGAATTTACTGAAAAACCCGCATTAGACGAAATGCACAGTGTAGTACATGTATATGAGTGAGTTGCACTGAAAAACTTAGAATTTACTGAAAAACCCGCATTAGACGAAATGCACAGTGTAGTACATTGTATATGAGTGAGTTGCACTGAAAAAAGTAGAATTTACTGAAAAACCCGCTTTAGACGAAATGCACAGTGTAGTACATTGTATATGAGTGAGTTGCACTGAAAAACATAGAATTTACTGAAAAACCCGCATTAGACGAAATGCACAGTGTAGTACATTGTATATGAGTGATTGCACTGAAAAACTTAGAATTTACTGAAAAACCCGCATTAGACGAAATGCACAGTGTAGTACATTGTATATGAGTGAGTTGCACTGAAAAAAGTAGAATTTACTGAAAAACCCGCTTTAGACGAAATGCACAGTGTAGTACATTGTATATGAGTGAGTTGCACTGAAAAACTTAGAATTTACTGAAAAACCAGCATTAGACGAAATGAACAGTGTAGTACATTGTATATGAGTGAGTTGCACTGAAAAACGTAGAATTTACTGAAAAACCCGCTTTAGACGAAATGCACAGTGTAGTACCTTGTATATGAGTGAGTTGTATTGAAAAACTTAGAATTTACTGAAAAACCCGCATTAGACGAAATGCACAGTGTAGTACCTTTTATATGAGTGAGTTGCACTGAAAAACTTAGAATTTACTGAAAAACCCGCATTAGACGAAATGCACAGTGTAGTACATTGTATATGAGTGAGTTGCACTGAAAAACTTAGAATTTACTGAAAAACCCGCATTAGACGAAATGCACAGTGTAGTACATAGTATATGAGTGAGTTGCACTGAAAAACTTAGAATTTACTGAAAAACCCGCATTAGACGAAATGCACAGTGTAGTACATTGTATATGAGTGAGTTGCACTGAAAAAAGTAGAATTTACTGAAAAACCCGCTTTAGACGAAATGCACAGTGTAGTACATCGTATATGAGTGAGTTGCACTGAAAACTTAGAATTTACTGAAAAACCAGCATTAGACGAAATGAACAGTGTAGTACATTGTATATGAGTGAGTTGCACTGAAAAACGTAGAATTTACTGAAAAACCCGCTTTAGACGAAATGCACAGTGTAGTACATTGTATATGAGTGAGTTGTATTGAAAAACTTAGAATTTACTGAAAAACCCGCATTAGACGAAATGCACATTGTAGTACCTTGTATATGAGTGAGTTACACTGAAAAACTTAGAATTTACTGAAAAACCCGCATTAGACGAAATGCACAGTGTAGTACATTGTATATGAGTGAGTTGCACTGAAATACTTAGAATTTACTGAAAAACCCGCATTAGACGAAATGCACAGTGTAGTACATTGTATATGAGTGAGTTGCACTGAAAAACTTAGAATTTACTGAAAAACCCGCATTAGACGAAATGTACAGTGTAGTACATTGTATATGAGTGAGTTGCACTGAAAAACTTAGAATTTACTGAAAAACCTGCATTAGACGAAATGTATATGAGTGAGTTGCACTGAAAAACTTAGAATTTACTGAAAAACCCGCATTAGACGAAATGCACAGTGTAGTACATTGTATATGAGTGAGTTGCACTGAAAAAAGTAGAATTTACTGAAAAACCCGCTTTAGACGAAATGCACAGTGTAGTACATTGTATATGAGTGAGTTGCACTGAAAAACTTAGAATTTACTGAAAAACAAGCATTAGACGAAATGAACAGTGTAGTACATTGTATATGAGTGAGTTGCACTGAAAAACGTAGAATTTACTGAAAAACCCGCTTTAGACGAAATGCACAGTGTAGTACCTTGTATATGAGTGAGTTGTATTGAAAAACTTAGAATTTACTGAAAAACCCGCATTAGACGAAATGCACAGTGTAGTACCTTTTATATGAGTGAGTTGCACTGAAAAACTTAGAATTTACTGAAAAACCCGCATTAGACGAAATGCACAGTGTAGTACATTGTATATGAGTGAGTTGCACTGAAAAACTTAGAATTTACTGAAAAACCCGCATTAGACGAAATGCACAGTGTAGTACATAGTATATGAGTGAGTTGCACTGAAAAACTTAGAATTTACTGAAAAACCCGCATTAGACGAAATGCACAGTGTAGTACATTGTATATGAGTGAGTTGCACTGAAAAAAGTAGAATTTACTGAAAAACCCGCTTTAGACGAAATGCACAGTGTAGTACATCGTATATGAGTGAGTTGCACTGAAAAACGTAGAATTTACTGAAAAACCCGCTTTAGACGAAATGCACAGTGTAGTACATTGTATATGAGTGAGTTGTATTGAAAAACTTAGAATTTACTGAAAAACCCGCATTAGACGAAATGCACATTGTAGTACCTTGTATATGAGTGAGTTACACTGAAAAACTTAGAATTTACTGAAAAACCCGCATTAGACGAAATGCACAGTGTAGTACATTGTATATGAGTGAGTTGCACTGAAAAATTTAGAATTTACTGAAAAACCCGCATTAGACGAAATGCACAGTGTAGTACATTGTATATGAGTGAGTTGCACTGAAAAACTTAGAATTTACTGAAAAACCCGCATTAGACGAAATGCACAGTGTAGTACATTGTATATGAGTGAGTTGCACTGAAAAACTTAGAATTTACTGAAAAACCCGCATTAGACGAAATGCACAGTGTAGTACATTGTATATGAGTGAGTTGCACTGAAAAACTTAGAATTTACTGAAAAACCCGCATTAGACGAAATGCACAGTGTAGTACATTGTATATGAGTGAGTTGCACTGAAAAACTTAGAATTTACTGAAAAACCCGCATTAGACGAAATGCACAGTGTAGTACATTGTATATGAGTGAGTTGCACTGAAAAACTTAGAATTTACTGAAAAACCCGCATTAGACGAAATGCACAGTGTAGTACATTGTATATGAGTGATTGCACTGAAAAACTTAGAATTTACTGAAAAACCCGCATTAGACGAAATGCACAGTGTAGTACATTGTATATGAGTGAGTTGCACTGAAAAAAGTAGAATTTACTGAAAAACCCGCTTTAGACGAAATGCACAGTGTAGTACATTGTATATGAGTGAGTTGCACTGAAAAACTTAGAATTTACTGAAAAACCAGCATTAGACGAAATGAACAGTGTAGTACATTGTATATGAGTGAGTTGCACTGAAAAACGTAGAATTTACTGAAAAACCCGCTTTAGACGAAATGCACAGTGTAGTACCTTGTATATGAGTGAGTTGTATTGAAAAACTTAGAATTTACTGAAAAACCCGCATTAGACGAAATGCACAGTGTAGTACCTTTTATATGAGTGAGTTGCACTGAAAAACTTAGAATTTACTGAAAAACCCGCATTAGACGAAATGCACAGTGTAGTACATTGTATATGAGTGAGTTGCACTGAAAAACTTAGAATTTACTGAAAAACCCGCATTAGACGAAATGCACAGTGTAGTACATAGTATATGAGTGAGTTGCACTGAAAAACTTAGAATTTACTGAAAAACCCGCATTAGACGAAATGCACAGTGTAGTACATTGTATATGAGTGAGTTGCACTGAAAAAAGTAGAATTTACTGAAAAACCCGCTTTAGACGAAATGCACAGTGTAGTACATCGTATATGAGTGAGTTGCACTGAAAACTTAGAATTTACTGAAAAACCAGCATTAGACGAAATGAACAGTGTAGTACATTGTATATGAGTGAGTTGCACTGAAAAACGTAGAATTTACTGAAAAACCCGCTTTAGACGAAATGCACAGTGTAGTACATTGTATATGAGTGAGTTGTATTGAAAAACTTAGAATTTACTGAAAAACCCGCATTAGACGAAATGCACATTGTAGTACCTTGTATATGAGTGAGTTACACTGAAAAACTTAGAATTTACTGAAAAACCCGCATTAGACGAAATGCACAGTGTAGTACATTGTATATGAGTGAGTTGCACTGAAATACTTAGAATTTACTGAAAAACCCGCATTAGACGAAATGCACAGTGTAGTACATTGTATATGAGTGAGTTGCACTGAAAAACTTAGAATTTACTGAAAAACCCGCATTAGACGAAATGTACAGTGTAGTACATTGTATATGAGTGAGTTGCACTGAAAAACTTAGAATTTACTGAAAAACCTGCATTAGACGAAATGCACAGTGTAGTACATGTATATGAGTGAGTTGCACTGAAAAACTTAGAATTTACTGAAAAACCCGCATTAGACGAAATGCACAGTGTAGTACATTGTATATGAGTGAGTTGCACTGAAAAAAGTAGAATTTACTGAAAAACCCGCTTTAGACGAAATGCACAGTGTAGTACATTGTATATGAGTGAGTTGCACTGAAAAACTTAGAATTTACTGAAAAACCCGCATTAGACGAAATGCACAGTGTAGTACATGTATATGAGTGAGTTGTATTGAAAAACTTAGAATTTACTGAAAAACCCGCATTAGACGAAATGCACAGTGTAGTACATTGTATATGAGTGAGTTGCACTGAAAAACTTAGAATTTACTGAAAAACCCGCATTAGACGAAATGCACAGTGTAGTACATTGTATATGAGTGAGTTGCACTGAAAAACTTAGAATTTACTGAAAAACCCGCATTAGACGAAATGCACAGTGTAGTACATAGTATATGAGTGAATTGCACTGAAAAACTTAGAATTTACTGAAAAACCCGCATTAGACGAAATGCACAGTGTAGTACATTGTATATGAGTGAGTTGCACTGAAAAACTTAGAATTTACTGAAAAACCCGCATCAGACGAAATGCACAGTGTAGTACATTGTATATGAGTGAGTTGCACTGAAAAACTTAGAATTTACTGAAAAACCCGCATTAGACGAAATGCACAGTGTAGTACATTGTATATGAGTGAGTTGCACTGAAAAACTTAGAATTTACTGAAAAACCCGCATTAGACGAAATGCACAGTGTAGTACATTGTATATGAGTGAGTTGCACTGAAAAACTTAGAATTTACTGAAAAACCCGCATTAGACGAAATGCACAGTGTAGTACATGTATATGAGTGAGTTGCACTGAAAAACTTAGAATTTACTGAAAAACCCGCATTAGACGAAATGCACAGTGTAGTACATTGTATATGAGTGAGTTGCACTGAAAAAAGTAGAATTTACTGAAAAACCCGCTTTAGACGAAATGCACAGTGTAGTACATTGTATATGAGTGAGTTGCACTGAAAAACATAGAATTTACTGAAAAACCCGCATTAGACGAAATGCACAGTGTAGTACATTGTATATGAGTGATTGCACTGAAAAACTTAGAATTTACTGAAAAACCCGCATTAGACGAAATGCACAGTGTAGTACATTGTATATGAGTGAGTTGCACTGAAAAAAGTAGAATTTACTGAAAAACCCGCTTTAGACGAAATGCACAGTGTAGTACATTGTATATGAGTGAGTTGCACTGAAAAACTTAGAATTTACTGAAAAACCAGCATTAGACGAAATGAACAGTGTAGTACATTGTATATGAGTGAGTTGCACTGAAAAACGTAGAATTTACTGAAAAACCCGCTTTAGACGAAATGCACAGTGTAGTACCTTGTATATGAGTGAGTTGTATTGAAAAACTTAGAATTTACTGAAAAACCCGCATTAGACGAAATGCACAGTGTAGTACCTTTTATATGAGTGAGTTGCACTGAAAAACTTAGAATTTACTGAAAAACCCGCATTAGACGAAATGCACAGTGTAGTACATTGTATATGAGTGAGTTGCACTGAAAAACTTAGAATTTACTGAAAAACCCGCATTAGACGAAATGCACAGTGTAGTACATAGTATATGAGTGAGTTGCACTGAAAAACTTAGAATTTACTGAAAAACCCGCATTAGACGAAATGCACAGTGTAGTACATTGTATATGAGTGAGTTGCACTGAAAAAAGTAGAATTTACTGAAAAACCCGCTTTAGACGAAATGCACAGTGTAGTACATCGTATATGAGTGAGTTGCACTGAAAACTTAGAATTTACTGAAAAACCAGCATTAGACGAAATGAACAGTGTAGTACATTGTATATGAGTGAGTTGCACTGAAAAACGTAGAATTTACTGAAAAACCCGCTTTAGACGAAATGCACAGTGTAGTACATTGTATATGAGTGAGTTGTATTGAAAAACTTAGAATTTACTGAAAAACCCGCATTAGACGAAATGCACATTGTAGTACCTTGTATATGAGTGAGTTACACTGAAAAACTTAGAATTTACTGAAAAACCCGCATTAGACGAAATGCACAGTGTAGTACATTGTATATGAGTGAGTTGCACTGAAATACTTAGAATTTACTGAAAAACCCGCATTAGACGAAATGCACAGTGTAGTACATTGTATATGAGTGAGTTGCACTGAAAAACTTAGAATTTACTGAAAAACCCGCATTAGACGAAATGTACAGTGTAGTACATTGTATATGAGTGAGTTGCACTGAAAAACTTAGAATTTACTGAAAAACCTGCATTAGACGAAATGCACAGTGTAGTACATGTATATGAGTGAGTTGCACTGAAAAACTTAGAATTTACTGAAAAACCCGCATTAGACGAAATGCACAGTGTAGTACATTGTATATGAGTGAGTTGCACTGAAAAAAGTAGAATTTACTGAAAAACCCGCTTTAGACGAAATGCACAGTGTAGTACATTGTATATGAGTGAGTTGCACTGAAAAACTTAGAATTTACTGAAAAACAAGCATTAGACGAAATGAACAGTGTAGTACATTGTATATGAGTGAGTTGCACTGAAAAACGTAGAATTTACTGAAAAACCCGCTTTAGACGAAATGCACAGTGTAGTACCTTGTATATGAGTGAGTTGTATTGAAAAACTTAGAATTTACTGAAAAACCCGCATTAGACGAAATGCACAGTGTAGTACCTTTTATATGAGTGAGTTGCACTGAAAAACTTAGAATTTACTGAAAAACCCGCATTAGACGAAATGCACAGTGTAGTACATTGTATATGAGTGAGTTGCACTGAAAAACTTAGAATTTACTGAAAAACCCGCATTAGACGAAATGCACAGTGTAGTACATAGTATATGAGTGAGTTGCACTGAAAAACTTAGAATTTACTGAAAAACCCGCATTAGACGAAATGCACAGTGTAGTACATTGTATATGAGTGAGTTGCACTGAAAAAAGTAGAATTTACTGAAAAACCCGCTTTAGACGAAATGCACAGTGTAGTACATCGTATATGAGTGAGTTGCACTGAAAACTTAGAATTTACTGAAAAACCAGCATTAGACGAAATGAACAGTGTAGTACATTGTATATGAGTGAGTTGCACTGAAAAACGTAGAATTTACTGAAAAACCCGCTTTAGACGAAATGCACAGTGTAGTACATTGTATATGAGTGAGTTGTATTGAAAAACTTAGAATTTACTGAAAAACCCGCATTAGACGAAATGCACATTGTAGTACCTTGTATATGAGTGAGTTACACTGAAAAACTTAGAATTTACTGAAAAACCCGCATTAGACGAAATGCACAGTGTAGTACATTGTATATGAGTGAGTTGCACTGAAAAATTTAGAATTTACTGAAAAACCCGCATTAGACGAAATGCACAGTGTAGTACATTGTATATGAGTGAGTTGCACTGAAAAACTTAGAATTTACTGAAAAACCCGCATTAGACGAAATGCACAGTGTAGTACATTGTATATGAGTGAGTTGCACTGAAAAACTTAGAATTTACTGAAAAACCCGCATTAGACGAAATGCACAGTGTAGTACATTGTATATGAGTGAGTTGCACTGAAAAACTTAGAATTTACTGAAAAACCCGCATTAGACGAAATGCACAGTGTAGTACATTGTATATGAGTGAGTTGCACTGAAAAACTTAGAATTTACTGAAAAACCCGCATTAGACGAAATGCACAGTGTAGTACATTGTATATGAGTGAGTTGCACTGAAAAACTTAGAATTTACTGAAAAACCCGCATTAGACGAAATGCACAGTGTAGTACATTGTATATGAGTGATTGCACTGAAAAACTTAGAATTTACTGAAAAACCCGCATTAGACGAAATGCACAGTGTAGTACATTGTATATGAGTGAGTTGCACTGAAAAAAGTAGAATTTACTGAAAAACCCGCTTTAGACGAAATGCACAGTGTAGTACATTGTATATGAGTGAGTTGCACTGAAAAACTTAGAATTTACTGAAAAACCAGCATTAGACGAAATGAACAGTGTAGTACATTGTATATGAGTGAGTTGCACTGAAAAACGTAGAATTTACTGAAAAACCCGCTTTAGACGAAATGCACAGTGTAGTACCTTGTATATGAGTGAGTTGTATTGAAAAACTTAGAATTTACTGAAAAACCCGCATTAGACGAAATGCACAGTGTAGTACCTTTTATATGAGTGAGTTGCACTGAAAAACTTAGAATTTACTGAAAAACCCGCATTAGACGAAATGCACAGTGTAGTACATTGTATATGAGTGAGTTGCACTGAAAAACTTAGAATTTACTGAAAAACCCGCATTAGACGAAATGCACAGTGTAGTACATAGTATATGAGTGAGTTGCACTGAAAAACTTAGAATTTACTGAAAAACCCGCATTAGACGAAATGCACAGTGTAGTACATTGTATATGAGTGAGTTGCACTGAAAAAAGTAGAATTTACTGAAAAACCCGCTTTAGACGAAATGCACAGTGTAGTACATCGTATATGAGTGAGTTGCACTGAAAACTTAGAATTTACTGAAAAACCAGCATTAGACGAAATGAACAGTGTAGTACATTGTATATGAGTGAGTTGCACTGAAAAACGTAGAATTTACTGAAAAACCCGCTTTAGACGAAATGCACAGTGTAGTACATTGTATATGAGTGAGTTGTATTGAAAAACTTAGAATTTACTGAAAAACCCGCATTAGACGAAATGCACATTGTAGTACCTTGTATATGAGTGAGTTACACTGAAAAACTTAGAATTTACTGAAAAACCCGCATTAGACGAAATGCACAGTGTAGTACATTGTATATGAGTGAGTTGCACTGAAATACTTAGAATTTACTGAAAAACCCGCATTAGACGAAATGCACAGTGTAGTACATTGTATATGAGTGAGTTGCACTGAAAAACTTAGAATTTACTGAAAAACCCGCATTAGACGAAATGTACAGTGTAGTACATTGTATATGAGTGAGTTGCACTGAAAAACTTAGAATTTACTGAAAAACCTGCATTAGACGAAATGCACAGTGTAGTACATGTATATGAGTGAGTTGCACTGAAAAACTTAGAATTTACTGAAAAACCCGCATTAGACGAAATGCACAGTGTAGTACATTGTATATGAGTGAGTTGCACTGAAAAAAGTAGAATTTACTGAAAAACCCGCTTTAGACGAAATGCACAGTGTAGTACATTGTATATGAGTGAGTTGCACTGAAAAACTTAGAATTTACTGAAAAACAAGCATTAGACGAAATGAACAGTGTAGTACATTGTATATGAGTGAGTTGCACTGAAAAACGTAGAATTTACTGAAAAACCCGCTTTAGACGAAATGCACAGTGTAGTACCTTGTATATGAGTGAGTTGTATTGAAAAACTTAGAATTTACTGAAAAACCCGCATTAGACGAAATGCACAGTGTAGTACCTTTTATATGAGTGAGTTGCACTGAAAAACTTAGAATTTACTGAAAAACCCGCATTAGACGAAATGCACAGTGTAGTACATTGTATATGAGTGAGTTGCACTGAAAAACTTAGAATTTACTGAAAAACCCGCATTAGACGAAATGCACAGTGTAGTACATAGTATATGAGTGAGTTGCACTGAAAAACTTAGAATTTACTGAAAAACCCGCATTAGACGAAATGCACAGTGTAGTACATTGTATATGAGTGAGTTGCACTGAAAAAAGTAGAATTTACTGAAAAACCCGCTTTAGACGAAATGCACAGTGTAGTACATCGTATATGAGTGAGTTGCACTGAAAACTTAGAATTTACTGAAAAACCAGCATTAGACGAAATGAACAGTGTAGTACATTGTATATGAGTGAGTTGCACTGAAAAACGTAGAATTTACTGAAAAACCCGCTTTAGACGAAATGCACAGTGTAGTACATTGTATATGAGTGAGTTGTATTGAAAAACTTAGAATTTACTGAAAAACCCGCATTAGACGAAATGCACATTGTAGTACCTTGTATATGAGTGAGTTACACTGAAAAACTTAGAATTTACTGAAAAACCCGCATTAGACGAAATGCACAGTGTAGTACATTGTATATGAGTGAGTTGCACTGAAAAATTTAGAATTTACTGAAAAACCCGCATTAGACGAAATGCACAGTGTAGTACATTGTATATGAGTGAGTTGCACTGAAAAACTTAGAATTTACTGAAAAACGCGCATTAGACGAAATGCACAGTGTAGTACATTGTATATGAGTGAGTTGCACTGAAAAATTTAGAATTTACTGAAAAACCCGCATTAGACGAAATGCACAGTGTAGTACATTGTATATGAGTGAGTTGCACTGAAAAACTTAGAATTTACTGAAAAACCCGCATTAGACGAAATGCACAGTGTAGTACATTGTATATGAGTGAGTTGCACTGAAAAACTTAGAATTTACTGAAAAACCCGCATTAGACGAAATGCACAGTGTAGTACATTGTATATGAGTGATTGCACTGAAAAACTTAGAATTTACTGAAAAACCCGCATTAGACGAAATGCACAGTGTAGTACATTGTATATGAGTGAGTTGCACTGAAAAAAGTAGAATTTACTGAAAAACCCGCTTTAGACGAAATGCACAGTGTAGTACATTGTATATGAGTGAGTTGCACTGAAAAACTTAGAATTTACTGAAAAACCAGCATTAGACGAAATGAACAGTGTAGTACATTGTATATGAGTGAGTTGCACTGAAAAACGTAGAATTTACTGAAAAACCCGCTTTAGACGAAATGCACAGTGTAGTACCTTGTATATGAGTGAGTTGTATTGAAAAACTTAGAATTTACTGAAAAACCCGCATTAGACGAAATGCACAGTGTAGTACCTTTTATATGAGTGAGTTGCACTGAAAAACTTAGAATTTACTGAAAAACCCGCATTAGACGAAATGCACAGTGTAGTACATTGTATATGAGTGAGTTGCACTGAAAAACTTAGAATTTACTGAAAAACCCGCATTAGACGAAATGCACAGTGTAGTACATAGTATATGAGTGAGTTGCACTGAAAAACTTAGAATTTACTGAAAAACCCGCATTAGACGAAATGCATAGTGTAGTACATTGTATATGAGTGAGTTGCACTGAAAAAAGTAGAATTTACTGAAAAACCCGCTTTAGACGAAATGCACAGTGTAGTACATCGTATATGAGTGAGTTGCACTGAAAACTTAGAATTTACTGAAAAACCAGCATTAGACGAAATGAACAGTGTAGTACATTGTATATGAGTGAGTTGCACTGAAAAACGTAGAATTTACTGAAAAACCCGCTTTAGACGAAATGCACAGTGTAGTACATTGTATATGAGTGAGTTGTATTGAAAAACTTAGAATTTACTGAAAAACCCGCATTAGACGAAATGCACATTGTAGTACCTTGTATATGAGTGAGTTACACTGAAAAACTTAGAATTTACTGAAAAACCCGCATTAGACGAAATACACAGTGTAGTACATTGTATATGAGTGAGTTGCACTGAAATACTTAGAATTTACTGAAAAACCCGCATTAGACGAAATGCACAGTGTAGTACATTGTATATGAGTGAGTTGCACTGAAAAACTTAGAATTTACTGAAAAACCCGCATTAGACGAAATGCACAGTGTAGTACATAGTATATGAGTGAGTTGCACTGAAAAACTTAGAATTTACTGAAAAACCCGCATTAGACGAAATGCACAGTGTAGTACATGTATATGAGTGAGTTGCACTGAAAAACTTAGAATTTACTGAAAAACCCGCATTAGACGAAATGCACAGTGTAGTACATTGTATATGAGTGAGTTGCACTGAAAAAAGTAGAATTTACTGAAAAACCCGCTTTAGACGAAATGCACAGTGTAGTACATTGTATATGAGTGAGTTGCACTGAAAAACTTAGAATTTACTGAAAAACAAGCATTAGACGAAATGAACAGTGTAGTACATTGTATATGAGTGAGTTGCACTGAAAAACGTAGAATTTACTGAAAAACCCGCTTTAGACGAAATGCACAGTGTAGTACCTTGTATATGAGTGAGTTGTATTGAAAAACTTAGAATTTACTGAAAAACCCGCATTAGACGAAATGCACAGTGTAGTACCTTTTATATGAGTGAGTTGCACTGAAAAACTTAGAATTTACTGAAAAACCCGCTTTAGACGAAATGCACAGTGTAGTACATTGTATATGAGTGAGTTGCACTGAAAAACTTAGAATTTACTGAAAAACCCGCATTAGACGAAATGCACAGTGTAGTACATAGTATATGAGTGAGTTGCACTGAAAAACTTAGAATTTACTGAAAAACCCGCATTAGACGAAATGCACAGTGTAGTACATTGTATATGAGTGAGTTGCACTGAAAAAAGTAGAATTTATTGAAAAACCCGCTTTAGACGAAATGCACAGTGTAGTACATCGTATATGAGTGAGTTGCACTGAAAACTTAGAATTTACTGAAAAACCAGCATTAGACGAAATGAACAGTGTAGTACATTGTATATGAGTGAGTTGCACTGAAAAACGTAGAATTTACTGAAAAACCCGCTTTAGACGAAATGCACAGTGTAGTACATTGTATATGAGTGAGTTGTATTGAAAAACTTAGAATTTACTGAAAAACCCGCATTAGACGAAATGCACATTGTAGTACCTTGTATATGAGTGAGTTACACTGAAAAACTTAGAATTTACTGAAAAACCCGCATTAGACGAAATACACAGTGTAGTACATTGTATATGAGTGAGTTGCACTGAAATACTTAGAATTTACTGAAAAACCCGCATTAGACGAAATGCACAGTGTAGTACATTGTATATGAGTGAGTTGCACTGAAAAACTTAGAATTTACTGAAAAACCCGCATTAGACGAAATGCACAGTGTAGTACATTGTATATGAGTGAGTTGCACTGAAAAACTTAGAATTTACTGAAAAACCCGCATTAGACGAAATGCACAGTGTAGTACATTGTATATGAGTGAGTTGCACTGAAAAACTTAGAATTTACTGAAAAACCCGCATTAGACGAAATGCACAGTGTAGTACATTGTATATGAGTGAGTTGCACTGAAAAACTTAGAATTTACTGAAAAACCCGCATTAGACGAAATGCACAGTGTAGTACATTGTATATGAGTGAGTTGCACTGAAAAACTTAGAATTTACTGAAAAACCCGCATTAGACGAAATGCACAGTGTAGTACATTGTATATGAGTGAGTTGCACTGAAAAACTTAGAATTTACTGAAAAACCCGCATTAGACGAAATGCACAGTGTAGTACATTGTATATGAGTGAGTTGCACTGAAAAACTTAGAATTTACTGAAAAACCCGCATTAGACGAAATGCACAGTGTAGTACATGTATATGAGTGAGTTTCACTGAAAAACTTAGAATTTACTGAAAAACCCGCATTAGACGAAATGCACAGTGTAGTACATTGTATATGAGTGAGTTGCACTGAAAAACTTAGAATTTACTGAAAAACCCGCATTAGACGAAATGCACAGTGTAGTACATTGTATATGAGTGAGTTGCACTGAAAAACTTAGAATTTACTGAAAAACCCGCATTAGACGAAATGCACAGTGTAGTACATAGTATATGAGTGAATTGCACTGAAAAACTTAGAATTTACTGAAAAACCCGCATTAGACGAAATGCACAGTGTAGTACATTGTATATGAGTGAGTTGCACTGAAAAACTTAGAATTTACTGAAAAACCCGCATTAGACAAAATGCACAGTGTAGTACATTGTATATGAGTGAGTTGCACTGAAAAACTTAGAATTTACTGAAAAACCCGCATCAGACGAAATGCACAGTGTAGTACATTGTATATGAGTGAGTTGCACTGAAAAAATTAGAATTTACTGAAAAACCCGCATTAGACGAAATGCACAGTGTAGTACATTGTATATGAGTGAGTTGCACTGAAAAACTTAGAATTCACTGAAAAACCCGCATTAGACGAAATGCACAGTGTAGTACATTGTATATGAGTGAGTTGCACTGAAAAAAGTAGAATTTACTGAAAAACCCGCTTTAGACGAAATGCACAGTGTAGTACATTGTATATGAGTGAGTTGCACTGAAAAACGTAGAATTTACTGAAAAACCCGCTTTAGACGAAATGCACAGTGTAGTACCTTGTATATGAGTGAGTTGTATTGAAAAACTTAGAATTTACTGAAAAACCCGCATTAGACGAAATGCACAGTGTAGTACATTGTATATGAGTGAGTTGCACTGAAAAACTTAGAATTTACTGAAAAACCCGCATTAGACGAAATGCACAGTGTAGTACATTGTATATGAGTGAGTTGCACTGAAAAACTTAGAATTTACTGAAAAACCCGCATTAGACGAAATGCACAGTGTAGTATATTGTATATGAGTGAGTTGCACTGAAAAACTTAGAATTTACTGAAAAACAAGCATTAGACGAAATGAATAGTGTAGTACATTGTATATGAGTGAGTTGCACTGAAAAACGTAGAATTTACTGAAAAACCCGCTTTAGACGAAATGCACAGTGTAGTACCTTGTATATGAGTGAGTTGTATTGAAAAACTTAGAATTTACTGAAAAACCCGCAGTAGACGAAATGCACAGTGTAGTACCTTTTATATGAGTGAGTTGCACTGAAAAACTTAGAATTTACTGAAAAACCCGCATTAGACGAAATGCACAGTGTAGTACATTGTATATGAGTGAGTTGCACTGAAAAACTTAGAATTTACTGAAAAACCCGCATTAGACGAAATGCACAGTGTAGTACATAGTATATGAGTGAGTTGCACTGAAAAACTTAGAATTTACTGAAAAACCCGCATTAGACGAAATGCACAGTGTAGTACATTGTATATGAGTGAGTTGCACTGAAAAAAGTAGAATTTACTGAAAAACCCGCTTTAGAAGAAATGCACAGTGTAGTACATCGTATATGAGTGAGTTGCACTGAAAACTTAGAATTTACTGAAAAACCAGCATTAGACGAAATGAACAGTGTAGTACATTGTATATGAGTGAGTTGCACTGAAAAACGTAGAATTTACTGAAAAACCCGCTTTAGACGAAATGCACAGTGTAGTACATTGTATATGAGTGAGTTGTATTGAAAAACTTAGAATTTACTGAAAAACCCGCATTAGACGAAATGCACATTGTAGTACCTTGTATATGAGTGAGTTACACTGAAAAACTTAGAATTTACTGAAAAACCCGCATTAGACGAAATGCACAGTGTAGTACATAGTATATGAGTGAGTTGCACTGAAAAACTTAGAATTTACTGAAAAACCCGCATTAGACGAAATGCACAGTGTAGTACATTGTATATGAGTGAGTTGCACTGAAAAAAGTAGAATTTACTGAAAAACCCGCTTTAGACGAAATGCACAGTGTAGTACATCGTATATGAGTGAGTTGCACTGAAAACTTAGAATTTACTGAAAAACCAGCATTAGACGAAATGAACAGTGTAGTACATTGTATATGAGTGAGTTGCACTGAAAAACGTAGAATTTACTGAAAAACCCGCTTTAGACGAAATGCACAGTGTAGTACATTGTATATGAGTGAGTTGTATTGAAAAACTTAGAATTTACTGAAAAACCCGCATTAGACGAAATGCACATTGTAGTACCTTGTATATGAGTGAGTTACACTGAAAAACTTAGAATTTACTGAAAAACCCGCATTAGACGAAATACACAGTGTAGTACATTGTATATGAGTGAGTTGCACTGAAATACTTAGAATTTACTGAAAAACCCGCATTAGACGAAATGCACAGTGTAGTACATTGTATATGAGTGAGTTGCACTGAAAAACTTAGAATTTACTGAAAAACCCGCATTAGACGAAATGCACAGTGTAGTACATAGTATATGAGTGAGTTGCACTGAAAAACTTAGAATTTACTGAAAAACCCGCATTAGACGAAATGCACAGTGTAGTACATGTATATGAGTGAGTTGCACTGAAAAACTTAGAATTTACTGAAAAACCCGCATTAGACGAAATGCACAGTGTAGTACATTGTATATGAGTGAGTTGCACTGAAAAAAGTAGAATTTACTGAAAAACCCGCTTTAGACGAAATGCACAGTGTAGTACATTGTATATGAGTGAGTTGCACTGAAAAACTTAGAATTTACTGAAAAACAAGCATTAGACGAAATGAACAGTGTAGTACATTGTATATGAGTGAGTTGCACTGAAAAACGTAGAATTTACTGAAAAACCCGCTTTAGACGAAATGCACAGTGTAGTACCTTGTATATGAGTGAGTTGTATTGAAAAACTTAGAATTTACTGAAAAACCCGCATTAGACGAAATGCACAGTGTAGTACCTTTTATATGAGTGAGTTGCACTGAAAAACTTAGAATTTACTGAAAAACCCGCATTAGACGAAATGCACAGTGTAGTACATTGTATATGAGTGAGTTGCACTGAAAAACTTAGAATTTACTGAAAAACCCGCATTAGACGAAATGCACAGTGTAGTACATAGTATATGAGTGAGTTGCACTGAAAAACTTAGAATTTACTGAAAAACCCGCATTAGACGAAATGCACAGTGTAGTACATTGTATATGAGTGAGTTGCACTGAAAAAAGTAGAATTTACTGAAAAACCCGCTTTAGACGAAATGCACAGTGTAGTACATCGTATATGAGTGAGTTGCACTGAAAACTTAGAATTTACTGAAAAACCAGCATTAGACGAAATGAACAGTGTAGTACATTGTATATGAGTGAGTTGCACTGAAAAACGTAGAATTTACTGAAAAACCCGCTTTAGACGAAATGCACAGTGTAGTACATTGTATATGAGTGAGTTGTATTGAAAAACTTAGAATTTACTGAAAAACCCGCATTAGACGAAATGCACATTGTAGTACCTTGTATATGAGTGAGTTACACTGAAAAACTTAGAATTTACTGAAAAACCCGCATTAGACGAAATACACAGTGTAGTACATTGTATATGAGTGAGTTGCACTGAAATACTTAGAATTTACTGAAAAACCCGCATTAGACGAAATGCACAGTGTAGTACATTGTATATGAGTGAGTTGCACTGAAAAACTTAGAATTTACTGAAAAACCCGCATTAGACGAAATGCACAGTGTAGTACATTGTATATGAGTGAGTTGCACTGAAAAACTTAGAATTTACTGAAAAACCCGCATTAGACGAAATGCACAGTGTAGTACATTGTATATGAGTGAGTTGCACTGAAAAACTTAGAATTACTGAAAAACCCGCATTAGACGAAATGCACAGTGTAGTACATTGTATATGAGTGAGTTGCACTGAAAAACTTAGAATTTACTGAAAAACCCGCATTAGACGAAATGCACAGTGTAGTACATTGTATATGAGTGAGTTGCACTGAAAAACTTAGAATTTACTGAAAAACCCGCATTAGACGAAATGCACAGTGTAGTACATTGTATATGAGTGAGTTGCACTGAAAAACTTAGAATTTACTGAAAAACCCGCATTAGACGAAATGCACAGTGTAGTACATGTATATGAGTGAGTTTCACTGAAAAACTTAGAATTTACTGAAAAACCCGCATTAGACGAAATGCACAGTGTAGTACATTGTATATGAGTGAGTTGCACTGAAAAACTTAGAATTTTACTGAAAAACCCGCATTAGACGAAATGCACAGTGTAGTACATTGTATATGAGTGAGTTGCACTGAAAAACTTAGAATTTACTGAAAAACCCGCATTAGACGAAATGCACAGTGTAGTACATTGTATATGAGTGAGTTGCACTGAAAAACTTAGAATTTACTGAAAAACCCGCATTAGACAAAATGCACAGTGTAGTACATTGTATATGAGTGAGTTGCACTGAAAAACTTAGAATTTACTGAAAAACCCGCATCAGACGAAATGCACAGTGTAGTACATTGTATATGAGTGAGTTTGCACCTGAAAAACTTAGAATTTACTGGAAAAACCCGCATTAGACGAAATGCACAGTGTAGTACATAGTATATGAGTGAGTTGCACTGAAAAACTTAGATTTACTGAAAAACCCGCATTAGACGAAATGCACAGTGTAGTACATTGTATATGAGTGAGTTGCACTGAAAAAAGTAGAATTTACTGAAAAACCCGCTTTAGACGAAATGCACAGTGTAGTACATCGTATATGAGTGAGTTGCACTGAAAACTTAGAATTTACTGAAAAACCAGCATTAGACGAAATGAACAGTGTAGTACATTGTATATGAGTGAGTTGCACTGAAAAACGTAGAATTTACTGAAAAACCCGCTTTAGACGAAATGCACAGTGTAGTACATTGTATATGAGTGAGTTGTATTGAAAAACTTAGAATTTACTGAAAAACCCGCATTAGACGAAATGCACATTGTAGTACCTTGTATATGAGTGAGTTACACTGAAAAACTTAGAATTTACTGAAAAACCCGCATTAGACGAAATACACAGTGTAGTACATTGTATATGAGTGAGTTGCACTGAAATACTTAGAATTTACTGAAAAACCCGCATTAGACGAAATGCACAGTGTAGTACATTGTATATGAGTGAGTTGCACTGAAAAACTTAGAATTTACTGAAAAACCCGCATTAGACGAAATGCACAGTGTAGTACATTGTATATGAGTGAGTTGCACTGAAAAACTTAGAATTTACTGAAAAACCCGCATTAGACGAAAATGCACAGTGTAGTACATTGTATATGAGTGAGTTGCACTGAAAAACTTAGAATTTACTGAAAAACCCCGCATTAGACGAAATGCACAGTGTAGTACATTGTATATGAGTGAGTTGCACTGAAAAACTTAGAATTTACTGAAAAACCCGCATTAGACGAAATGCACAGTGTAGTACATTGTATATGAGTGAGTTGCACTGAAAAAACTTAGAATTTACTGAAAAACCCGCATTAGACGAAATGCACAGTGTAGTACATTGTATATGAGTGAGTTGCACTGAAAAACTTAGAATTTACTGAAAAACCCGCATTAGACGAAATGCACAGTGTAGTACATTGTATATGAGTGAGTTGCACTGAAAAACTTAGAATTTACTGAAAAACCCGCATTAGACGAAATGCACAGTGTAGTACATGTATATGAGTGAGTTTCACTGAAAAACTTAGAATTTACTGAAAAAACCCGCATTAGACGAAATGCACAGTGTAGTACATTGTATATGAGTGAGTTGCACTGAAAAACTTAGAATTTACTGAAAAACCCGCATTAGACGAAATGCACAGTGTAGTACATTGTATATGAGTGAGTTGCACTGAAAAACTTAGAATTTACTGAAAAACCCGCATTAGACGAAATGCACAGTGTAGTACATAGTATATGAGTGAATTGCACTGAAAAACTTAGAATTTACTGAAAAACCCGCATTAGACGAAATGCACAGTGTAGTACATTGTATATGAGTGAGTTGCACTGAAAAACTTAGAATTTACTGAAAAACCCGCATTAGACAAAATGCACAGTGTAGTACATTGTATATGAGTGAGTTGCACTGAAAAACTTAGAATTTACTGAAAAACCCGCATCAGACGAAATGCACAGTGTAGTACATTGTATATGAGTGAGTTGCACTGAAAAAATTAGAATTTACTGAAAAACCCGCATTAGACGAAATGCACAGTGTAGTACATTGTATATGAGTGAGTTGCAACTGAAAAACTTAGAATTCACTGAAAAACCCGCATTAGACGAAATGCACAGTGTAGTACATTGTATATGAGTGAGTTGCACTGAAAAAAGTAGAATTTACTGAAAAACCCGCTTTAGACGAAATGCACAGTGTAGTACATTGTATATGAGTGAGTTGCACTGAAAAACTTAGAATTTACTGAAAAACCAGCATTAGACGAAATGAACAGTGTAGTACATTGTATATGAGTGAGTTGCACTGAAAAACGTAGAATTTACTGAAAAAACCCGCTTTAGACGAAATGCACAGTGTAGTACCTTGTATATGAGTGAGTTGTATTGAAAACTTAGAATTTACTGAAAAACCCGCATTAGACGAAATGCACAGTGTAGTACATTGTATATGAGTGAGTTGCACTGAAAAACTTAGAATTTACTGAAAAACCCGCATTAGACGAAATGCACAGTGTAGTACATTGTATATGAGTGAGTTGCACTGAAAAACTTAGAATTTACTGAAAAACCCGCATTAGACGAAATGCACAGTGTAGTACATTGTATATGAGTGAGTTGCACTGAAAAACTTAGAATTTACTGAAAAACCCGCATTAGACGAAATGCACAGTGTAGTATATTGTATATGAGTGAGTTGCACTGAAAAACTTAGAATTTACTGAAAAACAAGCATTAGACGAAATGAACAGTGTAGTACATTGTATATGAGTGAGTTGCACTGAAAAACGTAGAATTTACTGAAAAACCCGCTTTAGACGAAATGCACAGTGTAGTACCTTGTATATGAGTGAGTTGTATTGAAAAACTTAGAATTTACTGAAAAACCCGCATTAGGACGAAATGCACAGTGTAGTACCTTTTATATGAGTGAGTTGCACTGAAAAACTTAGAATTTACTGAAAATCCCGCATTAGACGAAATGCACAGTGTAGTACATTGTATATGAGTGAGTTGCACTGAAAAACTTAGAATTTACTGAAAAACCCGCATTAGACGAAATGCACAGTGTAGTACATAGTATATGAGTGAGTTGCACTGAAAAACTTAGAATTTACTGAAAAACCCGCATTAGACGAAATGCACAGTGTAGTACATTGTATATGAGTGAGTTGCACTGAAAACTTAGAATTTACTGAAAAACCAGCATTAGACGAAATGAACAGTGTAGTACATTGTATATGAGTGAGTTGCACTGAAAAACGTAGAATTTACTGAAAAACCCGCTTTAGACGAAATGCACAGTGTAGTACATTGTATATGAGTGAGTTGTATTGAAAAACTTAGAATTTACTGAAAAACCCGCATTAGACGAAATGCACATTGTAGTACCTTGTATATGAGTGAGTTACACTGAAAAACTTAGAATTTACTGAAAAACCCGCATTAGACGAAATACACAGTGTAGTACATTGTATATGAGTGAGTTGCACTGAAATACTTAGAATTTACTGAAAAAACCCGCATTAGACGAAATGCACAGTGTAGTACATTGTATATGAGTGAGTTGCACTGAAAACTTAGAATTTACTGAAAAACCCGCATTAGACGAAATGCACAGTGTAGTACATTGTATATGAGTGAGTTGCACTGAAAAACTTAGAATTTACTGAAAAACCCGCATTAGACGAAATGCACAGTTGTAGTACATGTATATGAGTGAGTTTCACTGAAAAACTTAGAATTTACTGAAAAACCCGCA
>NW_028227291.1:2087783-2130366 GCF_978045245.1 Mus caroli | reverse complement strand
TTGCACTGAAAAACTTAGAATTTACTGAAAAACCCGCATTACACGAAATGCACAGTGTAGTACATTGTATATGAGTGAGTTGCACTGAAAAACTTAGAATTTACCGAAAAACCCGCATTAGACGAAATGCACAGTGTAGTACATTGTATATGAGTGAGTTGCACTGAAAAACTTAGAATTTACCGAAAAACCCGCATTAGACGAAATGCACAGTGTAGTACATTGTATATGAGTGAGTTGCACTGAAAAACTTAGAATTTACTGAAAAACCCGCATTAGACGAAATGCACAGTGTAGTACATTGTATATGAGTGAGTTGCACTGAAAAACTTAGAATTTACCGAAAAACCCGCATTAGACGAACTGCACAGTGTAGTACATTGTATATGAGTGAGTTGCACTGAAAAACTTAGAATTTACCGAAAAACCCGCATTAGACGAAATGCACAGTGTAGTACATTGTATATGAGTGAGTTGCACTGAAAAACTTAGAATTTCCTGAAAAACCCGCTTTAGACGAAATGCACAGTGTAGTACATTGTATATGAGTGAGTTGCACTGAAAAACTTAGAATAATTACTGAAAAACCCGCATTAGACGAAATGCACAGTGTAGTACATTGTATATGAGTGAGTTTCACTGAAAAACTTAGAATTTACTGAAAAACCTGCATTAGACGAAATGCACAGTGTAGTACATTGTATATGAGTGAGTTTCACTGAAAAACTTAGAATTTACTAAAAAACCAGCATTAGACGAAATGAACAGTGTAGTACATTGTATATGAGTGAGTTGCACTGAAAAAAGTAGAATTTACTGAAAAACCCGCTTTAGACGAAATGCACAGTGTAGTACATTGTATATGAGTGAGTTGCACTGAAAAACTTAGAATTTACTGAAAAACCAGCATTAGACGAAATGCACAGTGTAGTACATTGTATATGAGTGAGTTGCACTGAAAAACTTAGAATTTACTGAAAAACCCGCATTAGACGAAATGCACAGTGTAGTACATAGTATATGAGTGAGTTGCACTGAAAACTTAGAATTTACTGAAAAACCCGCATTAGACGAAATGCACAGTGTAGTACATTGTATATGAGTGAGTTGCACTGAAAAACTTAGAATTTACTGAAAAACCCGCATTAGAGGAAATGCACAGTGTAGTACATTGTATATGAGTGGAGTTGCACTGAAAAACTTAGAATTTACTGAAAAACCCGCATTAGACGAAATGCACAGTGTAGTACATTGTATATGAGTGAGTTGCACTGAAAAACTTAGAATTTACTGAAAAAACCCGCATTAGACGAAATGCACAGTGTAGTACATTGTATATGAGTGAGTTGCACTGAAAAAAGTAGAATTTACTGAAAAACCCGCTTAAGACGAAATGCACAGTGTAGTACATTGTATATGAGTGAGTTGCACTGAAAAACTTAGAATTTACTGAAAAACCAGCATTAGACGAAATGAACAGTGTAGTACATTGTATATGAGTGAGTTGCACTAAAAAAACGTAGAATTTACTGAAAAACCCGCTTTAGACGAAATGCACAGTGTAGTACATTGTATATGAGTGAGTTGTATTGAAAAACTTAGAATTTACTGAAAAACCCGCATTAGACGAAATGCACAGTTTAGTACCTTGTATATGAGTGAGTTACACTGAAAAACTTAGAATTTACTGAAAAACCCGCATTAGACGAAATACACAGTGTAGTACATTGTATATGAGTGAGTTGCACTGAAATACTTAGAATTTACTGAAAACCCGCATTAGACGAAATGCACAGTGTAGTACATTGTATATGAGTGAGTTGCACTGAAAAACTTAGAATTTACTGAAAAACCCGCATTAGACGAAATGCACAGTGTAGTACATTGTATATGAGTGAGTTGCACTGAAAAACTTAGAATTTACTGAAAAACCCGCATTAGACGAAATGCACAGTTAGTACATTGTATATGAGTGAGTTGCACTGAAAAACTTAGAATTTACTGAAAAACCCGCATTAGACGAAATGCACAGTGTAGTACATTGTATATGAGTGAGTTGCACTGAAAAACTTAGAATTAACTGAAAAAACCAGCATTAGACGAAATGAACAGTGTAGTACATTGTATATGAGTGAGTTGCACTGAAAAACGTAGAATTTACTGAAAAAACCCGCATTAGACGAAATGCACAGTGTAGTACATTGTATATGAGTGAGTTGTATTGAAAAACTTAGAATTTACTGAAAAACCCGCATTAGACGAAATGCACAGTGTAGTACCTTGTATATGAGTGAGTTACACTGAAAAACTTAGAATTTACTGAAAAACCCGCATTAGACGAAATACACAGTTTAGTACATTGTATATGAGTGAGTTGCACGGAAATACTTAGAATTTACTGAAAAACCCGCATTAGACGAAATGCACAGTGTAGTACATTGTATATGAGTGAGTTGCTCTGAAAAACTTAGAATTTACTGAAAAACCCGCATTAGACGAAATGCACAGTGTAGTACATTGTATATGAGTGAGTTGCACTGAAAAACTTAGAATTTACTGAAAAACCCGCATTAGACGAAATGCACAGTGTAGTACATTGTATATGAGTGAGTTGCACTGAAAAACTTAGAATTTACTGAAAAACCCGCATTAGACGAAATGCACAGTGTAGTACATAGTATATGAGTGAATTGCACTGGAAACTTAGAATTTACTGAAAAACCCGCATTAGACGAAATGCACAGTGTAGTACATGTATATGAGTGAGTTGCACTGAAAAACTTAGAATTTACTGAAAAACCCGCATTAGACGAAATGCACAGTGTAGTACATTGTATATGAGGTGAGTTGCACTGAAAAACTTAGAATTTACTGAAAAACCCGCATTAGACGAAATGCACAGTGTAGTACATTGTATATGAGTGAGTTGCACTGAAAAAAGTAGAATTTACTGAAAAACCCGCTTTAGACGAAATGCACAGTGTAGTACATTGTATATGAGTGAGTTGCACTGAAAAACTTAGAATTTACTGAAAAAACCAGCATTAGACGAATGAACAGTGTAGTACATTGTATATGAGTGAGTTGCACTGAAAAACGTAGAATTTACTGAAAAACCCGCTTTAGACGAAATGCACAGTGTAGTACATTGTATATGAGTGAGTTGTATTGAAAAACTTAGAATTTACTGAAAAACCCGCATTAGACGAAATGCACAGTGTAGTACCTTGTATATGAGTGAGTTGCACTGAAAAACTTAGAATTTACTGAAAAACCCACATTAGACGAAATGTACAGTGTAGTACATAGTATATGAGTGAGTTGCACTGAAAAACTTAGAATTTACTGAAAAACTGCATTAGACGAAATGCACAGTGTAGTACATAGTATATGAGTGAGTTGCACTGAAAAACTTAGAATTTACTGAAAAAACCCCGCATTAGACGAAATGCACAGTGTAGTACATTTTATATGAGTGAGTTGCACTTAAAAACTTAGAATTTACTGAAAAACCCGCATTAGACGAAATGAACAGTGTAGTACATTGTATATGAGTGAGTTGCACTGAAAAAAGTAGAATTTACTGAAAAACCCGCTTTAGACGAAATGCACAGTGTAGTACATTGTATATGAGTGAGTTGCACTGAAAAAACTTAGAATTTACTGAAAAAACCCGCATTAGACGAAATGCACAGTGTAGTACATTGTATATGAGTGAGTTGCACTGAAAAACTTAGAATTTACTGAAAAACCCGCATTAGACGAAATGCACAGTGTAGTACATTGTATATGAGTGAGTTGCACTGAAAAAAGTAGAATTTACTGAAAAACCCGCATTAGACGAAATACACAGTGTAGTACATTGTATATGAGTGAGTTGCACTGAAATACTTAGAATTTACTGAAAAACCCGCATTAGACGAAATGCACAGTGTAGTACATTGTATATGAGTGAGTTGCACTGAAAAACTTAGAATTTACTGAAAAACCCGCATTAGACGAAATGCACAGTGTAGTACATTGTATATGAGTGAGTTGCACTGAAAAACTTAGAATTTACTGAAAAACCCGCATTAGACGAAATGCACAGTGTAGTACATTGTATATGAGTGAGTTGCACTGAAAAACTTAGAATTTACTGAAAAACCCGCATTAGACGAAATGCACAGTGTAGTACATTGTATATGAGTGAGTTGCACTGAAAAACTTAGAATTTACTGAAAAACCCGCATTAGACGAAATGCACAGTGTAGTACATTGTATATGAGTGAGTTGCACTGAAAAACTTAGAATTTACTGAAAAACCCGCATTAGACGAAATGCACAGTGTAGTACATAGTATATGAGTGAATTGCACTGGAAAACTTAGAATTTACTGAAAAACCCGCATTAGACGAAATGCACAGTGTAGTACATGTATATGAGTGAGTTGCACTGAAAAACTTAGAATTTACTGAAAAACCCGCATTAGACGAAATGCACAGTGTAGTACATTGTATATGAGTGAGTTGCACTGAAAAACTTAGAATTTACTGAAAAACCCGCATTAGACGAAATGCACAGTGTAGTACATTGTATATGAGTGAGTTGCACTGAAAAAAGTAGAATTTACTGAAAAACCCGCTTTAGACGAAATGCACAGTGTAGTACATTGTATATGAGTGAGTTGCACTGAAAAACTTAGAATTTACTGAAAAAACCAGCATTAGACGAAATGAACAGTGTAGTACATTGTATATGAGTGAGTTGCACTGAAAAACGTAGAATTTACTGAAAAACCCGCTTTAGACGAAATGCACAGTGTAGTACATTGTATATGAGTGAGTTGTATTGAAAAACTTAGAATTTACTGAAAAACCCGCATTAGACGAAATGCACAGTGTAGTACCTTGTATATGAGTGAGTTGCACTGAAAAACTTAGAATTTACTGAAAAACCCACATTAGACGAAATGTACAGTGTAGTACATAGTATATGAGTGAGTTGCACTGAAAAACTTAGAATTTACTGAAAAACCTGCATTAGACGAAATGCACAGTGTAGTACATAGTATATGAGTGAGTTGCACTGAAAAACTTAGAATTTACTGAAAAACCCGCATTAGACGAAATGCACAGTGTAGTACATTGTATATGAGTGAGTTGCACTTAAAAACTTAGAATTTACTGAAAAACCCGCATTAGACGAAATGAACAGTGTAGTACATTGTATATGAGTGAGTTGCACTGAAAAAAGTAGAATTTACTGAAAAACCAGCTTTAGACGAAATGCACAGTGTAGTACATTGTATATGAGTGAGTTGCACTGAAAAACTTAGAATTTACTGAAAAACCCGCATTAGACGAAATGCACAGTGTAGTACATTGTATATGAGTGAGTTGCACTGAAAAACTTAGAATTTACTGAAAAACCCGCATTAGACGAAATGCACAGTGTAGTACATTGTATATGAGTGAGTTGCACTGAAAAAAGTAGAATTTACTGAAAAACCCGCATTAGACGAAATACACAGTGTAGTACATTGTATATGAGTGAGTTGCACTGAAATACTTAGAATTTACTGAAAAACCCGCATTAGACGAAATGCACAGTGTAGTACATTGTATATGAGTGAGTTGCACTGAAAAACTTAGAATTTACTGAAAAACCCGCATTAGACGAAATGCACAGTGTAGTACATTGTATATGAGTGAGTTGCACTGAAAAACTTAGAATTTACTGAAAAACCCGCATTAGACGAAATGCACAGTGTAGTACATTGTATATGAGTGAGTTGCACTGAAAAACTTAGAATTTACTGAAAAACCCGCATTAGACGAAATGCACAGTGTAGTACATTGTATATGAGTGAGTTGCACTGAAAAAATTAGAATTTACTGAAAAACCCGCATTAGACGAAATGCACAGTGTAGTACATAGTATATGAGTGAGTTGCACTGAAAAACTTAGAATTTACTGAAAAACCCGCATTAGACGAAATGCACAGTGTAGTACATTGTATATGAGTGAGTTGCACTGAAAAACTTAGAATTTACTGAAAAACCCACATTAGACGAAATGCACAGTGTAGTACATTGTATATGAGTGAGTTGCACTGAAAAAAGTAGAATTTACTGAAAAACCCGCTTTAGACGAAATGCACAGTGTAGTACATTGTATATGAGTGAGTTGCACTGAAAACCTTAGAATTTACTGAAAAACCAGCATTAGACGAAATGAACAGTGTAGTACATTATATATGAGTGAGTTGCACTGAAAAACGTAGAATTTACTGAAAAACCCGCTTTAGACGAAATGCACAGTGTAGTACATTGTATATGAGTGAGTTGTATTGAAAAACTTAGAATTTACTGAAAAACCCGCATTAGACGAAATGCACAGTGTAGTACCTTGTATATGAGTGAGTTACACTGAAAAACTTAGAATTTACTGAAAAAAACGCATTAGACGAAATACACAGTGTAGTACATTGTATATGAGTGAGTTGCACTGAAATACTTAGAATTTACTGAAAAACCCGCATTAGACGAAATGCACAGTGTAGTACATTGTATATGAGTGAGTTGCACTGAAAAAAGTAGAATTTACTGAAAAACCCGCTTAAGACGAAATGCACAGTGTAGTACATTGTATATGAGTGAGTTGCACTGAAAAACTTAGAATTTACTGAAAAACCCGCATTAGACGAAATGCACAGTGTAGTACATTGTATATGAGTGAGTTGCACTGAAAAAACTTAGAATTTACTGAAAAACCCGCATTAGACGAAATGCACAGTGTAGTACATTGTATATGAGTGAGTTGCACTGAAAAACTTAGAATTTACTGAAAAACCCGCATTAGACGAAATGCACAGTGTAGTACATTGTATATGAGTGAGTTGCACTGAAAAACTTAGAATTTACTGAAAAACCCGCATTAGACGAAATGCACAGTGTAGTACATTGTATATGAGTGATTTGCACTGAAAAACTTAGAATTTACTGAAAAACCCGCATTAGACGAAATGCACAGTGTAGTACATGTATATGAGTGAGTTGCACTGAAAAACTTAGAATTTACTGAAAAACCCGCATTAGACGAAATGCACAGTGTAGTACATTGTATATGAGTGAGTTGCACTGAAAAACGTAGAATTTACTGAAAAACCCGCATTAGAGGAAATGCACAGTTTAGTACCTTGTATATGAGTGAGTTACACTGAAAAACTTAGAATTTACTGAAAAACCCGCATTAGACGAAATACACAGTGTAGTACATTGTATATGAGTGAGTTGCACTGAAATACTTAGAATTTACTGAAAAACCCGCATTAGACGAAATACACAGTGTAGTACATTGTATATGAGTGAGTTGCACTGAAATACTTAGAATTTACTGAAAAACCCGCATTAGACGAAATGCACAGTGTAGTACATTGTATATGAGTGAGTTGCACTGAAAAACTTAGAATTTACTGAAAAACCCGCATTAGACGAAATGCACAGTGTAGTACATTGTATATGAGTGAGTTGCACTGAAAAACTTAGAATTTACTGAAAAACCCGCATTAGACGAAATGCACAGTGTAGTACATTGTATATGAGTGAGTTGCACTGAAAAACTTAGAATTTACTGAAAAACCCGCATTAGACGAAATGCACAGTGTAGTACATTGTATATGAGTGAGTTGCACTGAAAAACTTAGAATTTACTGAAAAACCCGCATTAGACGAAATGCACAGTGTAGTACATGTATATGAGTGAGTTGCACTGAAAAACTTAGAATTTACTGAAAAACCCGCATTAGACGAAATGCACAGTGTAGTACATTGTATATGAGTGAGTTGCTCTGAAAAACTTAGAATTTACTGAAAAACCCGCATTAGACGAAATGCACAGTGTAGTACATTGTATATGAGTGAGTTGCACTGAAAACTTAGAATTTACTGAAAAACCAGCATTAGACGAAATGAACAGTGTAGTACATTGTATATGAGTGAGTTGCACTGAAAAACGTAGAATTTACTGAAAAACCCGCTTTAGACGAAATGCACAGTGTAGTACATTGTATATGAGTGAGTTGTATTGAAAAACTTAGAATTTACTGAAAAACCCGCATTAGACGAAATGCACAGTGTAGTACATTGTATATGAGTGAGTTGCACTGAAAAACTTAGAATTTACTGAAAAACCCGCATTAGACGAAATGCACAGTGTAGTACATTGTATATGAGTGAGTTGCACTGAAAAACGTAGAATTTACTGAAAAACCCGCATTAGACGAAATGCACAGTGTAGTACATTGTATATGAGTGAGTTGCACTGAAAAACTTAGAATTTACTGAAAAACCCGCATTAGACGAAATGCACAGTGTAGTACATTGTATATGAGTGATTTGCACTGAAAAACTTAGAATTTACTGAAAAACCCGCATTAGACGAAATGCACAGTGTAGTACATGTATATGAGTGAGTTGCACTGAAAAACTTAGAATTTACTGAAAAACCCGCATTAGACGAAATGCACAGTGTAGTACATTGTATATGAGTGAGTTGCACTGAAAAACTTAGAATTTACTGAAAAACCCGCATTAGACGAAATGCACAGTGTAGTACATTGTATATCAGTGAGTTGCACTGAAAAACTTAGAATTTACTGAAAAACCCGCATTAGACGAAATGCACAGTGTAGTACATAGTATATGAGTGAATTGCACTGAAAAACTTAGAATTTACTGAAAAACCCGCATTAGACGAAATGCACAGTGTAGTACATTGTATATGAGTGATTTGCACTGAAAAACTTAGAATTTACTGAAAAACCCGCATTAGACGAAATGCACAGTGTAGTACATGTATATGAGTGAGTTGCACTGAAAAACTTAGAATTTACTGAAAAACCCGCATTAGACGAAATGCACAGTGTAGTACATTGTATATGAGTGAGTTGCACTGAAAAACTTAGAATTTACTGAAAAACCCGCATCAGACGAAATGCACAGTGTAGTACATTGTATATGAGTGAGTTGCACTGAAAAAATTAGAATTTACTGAAAAACCCGCATTAGACGAAATGCACAGTGTAGTACATTGTATATGAGTGAGTTGCACTGAAAAACTTAGAATTTACTGAAAAACCCGCATTAGACGAAATGCACAGTGTAGTACATAGTATATGAGTGAGTTGCACTGAAAAACTTAGAATTTACTGAAAAACCCGCATTAGACGAAATGCACAGTGTAGTACATTGTATATGAGTGAGTTGCACTGAAAAATTTAGAATTTACTGAAAAACCCGCATTAGACGAAATGCACAGTGTAGTACATTGTATATGAGTGAGTTGCACTGAAAAACTTAGAATTTACTGAAAAACCCGCATTAGACGAAATGCACAGTGTAGTACATTGTATATGAGTGAGTTGCACTGAAAAACTTAGAATTTACTGAAAAACCCGCATTAGACGAAATGCACAGTGTAGTACATTGTATATGAATGAGTTGCACTGAAAAACTTAGAATTTACTGAAAAACCCGCATTAGACGAAATGCACAGTGTAGTACATGTATATGAGTGAGTTGCACTGAAAAACTTAGAATTTACTGAAAAACCCGCATAAGACGAAATGCACAGTGTAGTACATTGTATATGAGTGAGTTGCACTGAAAAACTTAGAATTTACTGAAAAACCCGCATTAGACGAAATGCACAGTGTAGTACATTGTATATGAATGAGTTGCACTGAAAAACTTAGAATTTACTGAAAAACCCGCATTAGACGAAATGCACAGTGTAGTACATTGTATATGAGTGAGTTGCACTGAAAAACTTAGAATTTACTGAAAAACCCGCATAAGACGAAATGCACAGTGTAGTACATTGTATATGAGTGATTGCACTGAAAAACTAAGAATTTACTGAAAAACCCGCATTAGTCGAAATGCACAGTGTAGTACATTGTATATGAGTGAGTTGCACTGAAAAAAGTAGAATTTACTGAAAAAACCGCTTTAGACGAAATGCACAGTGTAGTACATTGTATATGAGTGAGTTGCACTGAAAAACTTAGAATTTACTGAAAAACAAGCATTAGACGAAATGAACAGTGTAGTACATTGTATATGAGTGAGTTGCACTGAAAAACGTAGAATTTACTGAAAAACCCGCTTTAGACGAAATGCACAGTGTAGTACCTTGTATATGAGTGAGTTGTATTGAAAAACTTAGAATTTACTGAAAAACCCGCATTAGACGAAATGCACAGTGTAGTACCTTGTATATGAGTGAGTTGCACTGAAAAACTTAGAATTTACTGAAAAACCCGCATTAGACGAAATGCACAGTGTAGTACATTGTATATGAGTGAGTTGCACTGAAAAACTTAGAATTTACTGAAAAACCCGCATTAGACGAAATGCACAGTGTAGTACATTGTATATGAGTGAGTTGCACTGAAAAACTTAGAATTTACTGAAAAACCCGCATTAGACGAAATGCACAGTAGAGTACATTGTATATGAGTGAGTTGCACTGAAAAACTTAGAATTTACTGAAAAACCCGCATTAGACGAAATGCACAGTGTAGTACATTGTATATGAGTGAGTTGCACTGAAAAACTTAGAATTTACTGAAAAACCCGCATTAGACGAAATGCACAGTGTAGTACATTGTATATGAGTGAGTTGCACTGAAAAACTTAGAATTTACTGAAAAACCCGCATTAGACGAAATGCACAGTGTAGTACATTGTATATGAGTGAGTTGCACTGAAAAACTTAGAATTTACTGAAAAACCCGCATTAGACGAAATGCACAGTGTAGTACATTGTATATGAGTGAGTTGCACTGAAAAACTTAGAATTTACTGAAAAACCCGCATTAGACGAAATGCACAGTGTAGTACATTGTATATGAGTGAGTTGCACTGAAAAACTTAGAATTTACTGAAAAACCCGCATTAGACGAAATGCACAGTGTAGTACATTGTATATGAGTGAGTTGCACTGAAAAACTTAGAATTTACTGAAAAACCCGCATTAGACGAAATGCACAGTGTAGTACATTGTATATGAGTGAGTTGCACTGAAAAACTTAGAATTTACTGAAAAACCCGCATTAGACGAAATGCACAGTGTAGTACATTGTATATGAGTGAGTTGCACTGAAAAACTTAGAATTTACTGAAAAACCCGCATTAGACGAAATGCACAGTGTAGTACATTGTATATGAGTGAGTTGCACTGAAAAACGTAGAATTTACTGAAAAACCTGCTTTAGACGAAATGCACAGTGTAGTACATTGTATATGAGTGAGTTTTATTGAAAAACTTAGAATTTACTGAAAAACCCGCATTAGACGAAATGCACAGTGTAGTACATTGTATATGAGTGAGTTGCACTGAAAAACTTAGAATTTACTGAAAAACCCGCATTAGACGAAATGCACAGTGTAGTACATTGTATATGAGTGAGTTGCACTGAAAAACTTAGAATTTACTGAAAAACCCTCATTAGACGAAATGCACAGTGTAGTACATTGTATATGAGTGAGTTGCACTGAAAAACTTAGAATTTACTGAAAAACCCGCATTAGACGAAATGCACAGTGTAGTACATTGTATATGAGTGAGTTGCACTGAAAAATTTAGAATTTACTGAAAAACCCGCATTAGACGAAATGCACAGTGTAGTACATTGTATATGAGTGAGTTGCACTGAAAAACTTAGAATTTACTGAAAAACCCGCATTAGACGAAATGCACAGTGTAGTACATTGTATATGAGTGAGTTGCACTGAAAAACTTAGAATTTACTGAAAAACCCGCATTAGACGAAATGCACAGTGTAGTACATTGTATATGAGTGAGTTGCACTGAAAAACTTAGAATTTACTGAAAAACCCGCATTAGACGAAATGCACAGTGTAGTACATGTATATGAGTGAGTTGCACTGAAAAACTTAGAATTTACTGAAAAACCCGCATAAGACGAAATGCACAGTGTAGTACATTGTATATGAGTGATTGCACTGAAAAACTTAGAATTTACTGAAAAACCCGCATTAGTCGAAATGCACAGTGTAGTACATTGTATATGAGTGAGTTGCACTGAAAAAAGTAGAATTTACTGAAAAAACCGCTTTAGACGAAATGCACAGTGTAGTACATTGTATATGAGTGAGTTGCACTGAAAAACTTAGAATTTACTGAAAAACAAGCATTAGACGAAATGAACAGTGTAGTACATTGTATATGAGTGAGTTGCACTGAAAAACGTAGAATTTACTGAAAAACCCGCTTTAGACGAAATGCACAGTGTAGTACCTTGTATATGAGTGAGTTGTATTGAAAAACTTAGAATTTACTGAAAAACCCGCATTAGACGAAATGCACAGTGTAGTACCTTGTATATGAGTGAGTTGCACTGAAAAACTTAGAATTTACTGAAAAACCCGCATTAGACGAAATGCACAGTGTAGTACATTGTATATGAGTGAGTTGCACTGAAAAACTTAGAATTTACTGAAAAACCCGCATCAGACGAAATGAACAGTGTAGTACATTGTATATGAGTGAGTTGCACTGAAAAACGTAGAATTTACTGAAAAACCCCCTTTAGACGAAATGCACAGTGTAGTACATTGTATATGAGTGAGTTGCACTGAAAAACTTAGAATTTACTGAAAACCCGCATTAGACGAAATGCACAGTGTAGTACATTGTATATGAGTGAGTTGCACTGAAAAACTTAGAATTTACTGAAAAACCCGCATTAGACGAAATGAACAGTGTAGTACATTGTATATGAGTGAGTTGCACTGAAAAACGTAGAATTTACTGAAAAACCTGCTTTAGACGAAATGCACAGTGTAGTACATTGTATATGAGTGAGTTTTATTGAAAAACTTAGAATTTACTGAAAAACCCGCATTAGACGAAATGCACAGTGTAGTACATTGTATATGAGTGAGTTGCACTGAAAAACTTAGAATTTACTGAAAAACCCGCATTAGACGAAATGCACAGTGTAGTACATTGTATATGAGTGAGTTGCACTGAAAAACTTAGAATTTACTGAAAAACCCGCATTAGACGAAATGCACAGTGTAGTACATTGTATATGAGTGAGTTGCACTGAAAAACTTAGAATTTACTGAAAAACCCGCATTAGACGAAATGCACAGTGTAGTACATTGTATATGAGTGAGTTGCACTGAAAAATTTAGAATTTACTGAAAAACCCGCATTAGACGAAATGCACAGTGTAGTACATTGTATATGAGTGAGTTGCACTGAAAAACTTAGAATTTACTGAAAAACCCGCATTAGACGAAATGCACAGTGTAGTACATTGTATATGAGTGAGTTGCACTGAAAAACTTAGAATTTACTGAAAAACCCGCATTAGACGAAATGCACAGTGTAGTACATTGTATATGAGTGAGTTGCACTGAAAAACTTAGAATTTACTGAAAAACCCGCATTAGACGAAATGCACAGTGTAGTACATGTATATGAGTGAGTTGCACTGAAAAACTTAGAATTTACTGAAAAACCCGCATAAGACGAAATGCACAGTGTAGTACATTGTATATGAGTGATTGCACTGAAAAACTTAGAATTTACTGAAAAACCCGCATTAGTCGAAATGCACAGTGTAGTACATTGTATATGAGTGAGTTGCACTGAAAAAAGTAGAATTTACTGAAAAAACCGCTTTAGACGAAATGCACAGTGTAGTACATTGTATATGACTGAGTTGCACTGAAAAACTTAGAATTTACTGAAAAACAAGCATTAGACGAAATGAACAGTGTAGTACATTGTATATGAGTGAGTTGCACTGAAAAACGTAGAATTTACTGAAAAACCCGCTTTAGACGAAATGCACAGTGTAGTACCTTGTATATGAGTGAGTTGTATTGAAAAACTTAGAATTTACTGAAAAACCCGCATTAGACGAAATGCACAGTGTAGTACCTTGTATATGAGTGAGTTGCACTGAAAAACTTAGAATTTACTGAAAAACCCGCATTAGACGAAATGCACAGTGTAGTACATTGTATATGAGTGAGTTGCACTGAAAAACTTAGAATTTACTGAAAAACCCGCATCAGACGAAATGAACAGTGTAGTACATTGTATATGAGTGAGTTGCACTGAAAAACGTAGAATTTACTGAAAAACCCGCTTTAGACGAAATGCACAGTGTAGTACATTGTATATGAGTGAGTTGCACTGAAAAACTTAGAATTTACTGAAAACCCGCATTAGACGAAATGCACAGTGTAGTACATTGTATATGAGTGAGTTGCACTGAAAAACTTAGAATTTACTGAAAAACCCGCATTAGACGAAATGAACAGTGTAGTACATTGTATATGAGTGAGTTGCACTGAAAAACGTAGAATTTACTGAAAAACCTGCTTTAGACGAAATGCACAGTGTAGTACATTGTATATGAGTGAGTTTTATTGAAAAACTTAGAATTTACTGAAAAACCCGCATTAGACGAAATGCACAGTGTAGTACATTGTATATGAGTGAGTTGCACTGAAAAACTTAGAATTTACTGAAAAACCCGCATTAGACGAAATGCACAGTGTAGTACATTGTATATGAGTGAGTTGCACTGAAAAACTTAGAATTTACTGAAAAACCCGCATTAGACGAAATGCACAGTGTAGTACATTGTATATGAGTGAGTTGCACTGAAAAACTTAGAATTTACTGAAAAACCCGCATTAGACGAAATGCACAGTGTAGTACATTGTATATGAGTGAGTTGCACTGAAAAATTTAGAATTTACTGAAAAACCCGCATTAGACGAAATGCACAGTGTAGTACATTGTATATGAGTGAGTTGCACTGAAAAACTTAGAATTTACTGAAAAACCCGCATTAGACGAAATGCACAGTGTAGTACATTGTATATGAGTGAGTTGCACTGAAAAACTTAGAATTTACTGAAAAACCCGCATTAGACGAAATGCACAGTGTAGTACATTGTATATGAGTGAGTTGCACTGAAAAACTTAGAATTTACTGAAAAACCCGCATTAGACGAAATGCACAGTGTAGTACATGTATATGAGTGAGTTGCACTGAAAAACTTAGAATTTACTGAAAAACCCGCATAAGACGAAATGCACAGTGTAGTACATTGTATATGAGTGATTGCACTGAAAAACTTAGAATTTACTGAAAAACCCGCATTAGTCGAAATGCACAGTGTAGTACATTGTATATGAGTGAGTTGCACTGAAAAAAGTAGAATTTACTGAAAAAACCGCTTTAGACGAAATGCACAGTGTAGTACATTGTATATGAGTGAGTTGCACTGAAAAACTTAGAATTTACTGAAAAACAAGCATTAGACGAAATGAACAGTGTAGTACATTGTATATGAGTGAGTTGCACTGAAAAACGTAGAATTTACTGAAAAACCCGCTTTAGACGAAATGCACAGTGTAGTACCTTGTATATGAGTGAGTTGTATTGAAAAACTTAGAATTTACTGAAAAACCCGCATTAGACGAAATGCACAGTGTAGTACCTTGTATATGAGTGAGTTGCACTGAAAAACTTAGAATTTACTGAAAAACCCGCATTAGACGAAATGCACAGTGTAGTACATTGTATATGAGTGAGTTGCACTGAAAAACTTAGAATTTACTGAAAAACCCGCATCAGACGAAATGAACAGTGTAGTACATTGTATATGAGTGAGTTGCACTGAAAAACGTAGAATTTACTGAAAAAACCCGCTTTAGACGAAATGCACAGTGTAGTACATTGTATATGAGTGAGTTGCACTGAAAAACTTAGAATTTACTGAAAACCCGCATTAGACGAAATGCACAGTGTAGTACATTGTATATGAGTGAGTTGCACTGAAAAACTTAGAATTTACTGAAAAACCCGCATTAGACGAAATGAACAGTGTAGTACATTGTATATGAGTGAGTTGCACTGAAAAAACGTAGAATTTACTGAAAAACCTGCTTTAGACGAAATGCACAGTGTAGTACATTGTATATGAGTGAGTTTTATTGAAAAACTTAGAATTTACTGAAAAACCCGCATTAGACGAAATGCACAGTGTAGTACATTGTATATGAGTGAGTTGCACTGAAAAACTTAGAATTTACTGAAAAACCCGCATTAGACGAAATGCACAGTGTAGTACATTGTATATGAGTGAGTTGCACTGAAATACTTAGAATTTACTGAAAAACCCGCATTAGAGGAAATGCACAGTGTAGTACATTGTATATGAGTGAGTTGCACTGAAAAACTTAGAATTTACTGAAAAACCCGCATCAGACGAAATGCACATTGTAGTACATTGTATATGAGGGAGTTGCACTGAAAAACTTAGAATTTACTGAAAAACCCGCATTAGACGAAATGCACAGTGTAGTACATTGTATATGAGTGAGTTGCACTGAAAAACTTAGAATTTACTGAAAAACCCGCATTAGACGAAATGCACAGTGTAGTACATTGTATATGAGTGAGTTGCACTGAAAAACTTAGAATTTACTAAAAACCCGCATTAGAAGAAATGTACAGTGTAGTACATAGAATATGAGTGAGTTGCACTGAAAAATTTAGAATTTACTGAAAAACCCGCATTAGACGAAATGCACAGTGTAGTACAGAGTATATGAGTGAGTTGCACTGAAAAACTTAGAATTTACTGAAAAACCCGCATTAGACGAAATGCACAGTGTAGTACATAGTATATGAGTGAATTGCACTGAAAAACTTAGAATTTACTGAAAAACCCGCATTAGACGAAATGCACCGTGTAGTACATTGTATATGAGTGAGTTGCACTGAAAAACTTAGAATTTACTGAAAAACCCGCATTAGACGAAATGCACAGTGTAGTACATTGTATATGAGTGAGTTGCACTGAAAAACTTAGAATTTACTGAAAAAACCCGCATCAGACGAAATGCACAGTGTAGTACATTGTATATGAGTGAGTTGCACTGAAAAAAATTAGAATTTACTGAAAAACCCGCATTAGACGAAATGCACAGTGTAGTACATAGTATATGAGTGAGTTGCACTGAAAAACTTAGGAATTTACTGAAAAACCCGCATTAGACGAAATACACAGTGTAGTACATAGTATATGAGTGAGTTGCACTGAAAAACTTAGAATTTACTGAAAAAACCCGCATTAGACGAAATGCACAGTGTAGTACATTTTATATGAGTGAGTTGCACTGAAAAATTTAGAATTTACTGAAAAACCCGCATTAGACGAAATGCACAGTGTAGTACATTGTATATGAGTGAGTTGCACTGAAAAACTTAGAATTTACTGAAAAACCCGCATTAGACGAAAATGCACAGTGTAGTACATTGTATATGAGTGAGTTGCACTGAAAAACTTAGAATTTACTGAAAAATCCGCATTAGACGAAATGCACAGTGTAGTACATTGTATATGAGTGAGTTGCACTGAAAAACTTAGAATTTACTGAAAAAACCCGCATTAGACGAAATGCACAGTGTAGTACATTGTATATGAGTGAGTTGCACTGAAAAACTTAGAATTTACTGAAAAACCCGCATTAGACGAAATGCACAGTGTAGTACATTGTATATGAGTGAGTTGCACTGAAAAACTTAGAATTTACTGAAAAACCCGCATTAGACGAAATGCACAGTGTAGTACATTGTATATGAGTGAGTTGCACTGAAAAACTTAGAATTTACTGAAAAACCCCGCATTAGACGAAATGCACAGTGTAGTACATTGTATATGAGTGAGTTGCACTGAAAAACGTAGAATTTACTGAAAACCTGCTTTAGACGAAATGCACAGTGTAGTACATTGTTTATGAGTGAGTTTATTGAAAAACTTAGAATTTACTGAAAAACCCGCATTAGACGAAATGCACAGTGTAGTACATAGTATATGAGTGAGTTTGCACCTGAAAAACTTAGAATTTACTGAAAAAACCCGCATTAGACGAAATGCACAGTGTAGTACATTGTATATGAGTGAGTTGCACTGAAAAACGTAAATTTACTGAAAAACCTGCTTTAGACGAAATGCACAGTGTAGTACATTGTATATGAGTGAGTTTTATTGAAAAAACTTAGAATTTACTGAAAAACCCGCATTAGACGAAATGCACAGTGTAGTACATAGTATATGAGTAAGTTGCACTGAAAAACTTAGAATTTACTGAAAAACCCGCATTAGACGAAATGCACAGTGTAGTACATTGTATATGAGTGAGTTGCCACTGAAAAACTTAGAATTTACTGAAAAAACCCGCATTAGACGAAATGCACAGTGTAGTACATTGTATATGAGTGAGTTGCACTGAAAAACTTAGAATTTACTGAAAAACCCGCATTAGACGAAATGCACAGTGTAGTACATTGTATATGAGTGAGTTGCACTGAAAAATTTAGAATTTACTGAAAAACCCGCATTAGACGAAATGCACAGTGTAGTACATTGTATATGAGTGAGTTGCACTGAAAAACTTAGAATTTACTGAAAAAACCCGCATTAGACGAAATGCACAGTGTAGGACATTGTATATGAGTGAGTTGCACTGAAAAACTTAGAATTTACTGAAAAACCCGCATTAGACGAAATGCACAGTGTAGTACATTGTATATGAGTGAGTTGCACTGAAAAAAGTAGAATTTACTGAAAAAACCGCTTTAGACGAAATGCACAGTGTAGTACATTGTATATGAGTGAGTTGCACTGAAAAACTTAGAATTTACTGAAAAACAAGCATTAGACGAAATGAACAGTGTAGTACATTGTATATGAGTGAGTTGCACTGAAAAAACGTAGAATTTACTGAAAAAACCCGCTTTAGACGAAATGCACAGTGTAGTACCCTTGTATATGAGTGAGTTGTATTGAAAAACTTAGAATTTACTGAAAAACCCGCATTAGACGAAATGCACAGTGTAGTACCTTGTATATGAGTGAGTTGCACTGAAAAACTTAGAATTTACTGAAAAACCCGCATTAGACGAAATGCACAGTGTAGTACATTTTATATGAGTGAGTTGCACTGAAAAATTTAGAATTTACTGAAAAACCCGCATTAGACGAAATGCACAGTGTAGTACATTGTATATGAGTGAGTTGCACTGAAAAACTTAGAATTTACTGAAAAAACCCGCATTAGACGAAATGCACAGTGTAGTACATTGTATATGAGTGAGTTGCACTGAAAAACTTAGAATTTACTGAAAAACCCGCATTAGACGAAATGCACAGTGTAGTACATTGTAATATGAGTGAGTTGCACTGAAAAACTTAGAATTTACTGAAAAACCCGCATTAGACGAAATGCACAGTGTAGTACATTGTATATGAGTGAGTTGCACTGAAAAACTTAGAATTTACTGAAAAACCCGCCTTAGACGAAATGCACAGTGTAGTACATTGTATATGAGTGAGTTGCACTGAAAAACTTAGAATTTACTGAAAAACCCGCATTAGACGAAATGCACAGTGTAGTACATTGTATATGAGTGAGTTGCACTGAAAAACTTAGAATTTACTGAAAAACCCGCATTAGACGAAATGCACAGTGTAGTACATTGTATATGAGTGAGTTGCACTGAAAAACATAGAATTTACTGAAAAACCTGCTTTAGACGAAATGCACAGTGTAGTACATTGTATATGAGTGAGTTTTATTGAAAAACTTAGAATTTACTGAAAAACCCGCATTAGACGAAATGCACAGTGTAGTACATAGTATATGAGTGAGTTGCACTGAAAAACTTAGAATTTACTGAAAAACCCGCATTAGACGAAATGCACAGTGTAGTACATTGTATATGAGTGAGTTGCACTGAAAAACTTAGAATTTACTGAAAAACCCGCATTAGACGAAATGCACAGTGTAGTACATTGTATATGAGTGAGTTGCACTGAAAAACTTAGAATTTACTGAAAAACCCGCATTAGACGAAATGCACAGTGTAGTACATTGTATATGAGTGAGTTGCACTGAAAAATTTAGAATTTACTGAAAAACCCGCATTAGACGAAATGCACAGTGTAGTACATTGTATATGAGTGAGTTGCACTGAAAAACTTAGAATTTACTGAAAAACCCGCATTAGACGAAATGCACAGTGTAGGACATTGTATATGAGTGAGTTGCACTGAAAAACTTAGAATTTACTGAAAAACCCGCATTAGACGAAATGCACAGTGTAGTACATTGTATATGAGTGAGTTGCACTGAAAAACTTAGAATTTACTGAAAAACCCGCATTAGACGAAATGCACAGTGTAGTACATGTATATGAGTGAGTTGCACTGAAAAACTTAGAATTTACTGAAAAACCCGCATAAGACGAAATGCACAGTGTAGTACATTGTATATGAGTGATTGCACTGAAAAACTTAGAATTTACTGAAAAACCCGCATTAGTCGAAATGCACAGTGTAGTACATTGTATATGAGTTAGTTGCACTGAAAAAAGTAGAATTTACTGAAAAAACCGCTTTAGACGAAATGCACAGTGTAGTACATTGTATATGAGTGAGTTGCACTGAAAAACTTAGAATTTACTGAAAAACAAGCATTAGAAGAAATGAACAGTGTAGTACATTGTATATGAGTGAGTTGCACTGAAAAACGTAGAATTTACTGAAAAACCCGCTTTAGACGAAATGCACAGTGTAGTACCTTGTATATGAGTGAGTTGTATTGAAAAACTTAGAATTTACTGAAAAACCCGCATTAGACGAAATGCACAGTGTAGTACCTTGTATATGAGTGAGTTGCACTGAAAAACTTAGAATTTTCTGAAAAACCCGCATTAGACGAAATGCACAGTGTAGTACATTGTATATGAGTGAGTTGCACTGAAAAACTTAGAATTTACTGAAAAACCCGCATCAGACGAAATGAACAGTGTAGTACATTGTATATGAGTGAGTTGCACTGAAAAACGTAGAATTTACTGAAAAACCCGCTTTAGACGAAATGCACAGTGTAGTACATTGTATATGAGTGAGTTGCACTGAAAAACTTAGAATTTACTGAAAACCCGCATTAGACGAAATGCACAGTGTAGTACATTGTATATGAGTGAGTTGCACTGAAAAACTTAGAATTTACTGAAAAACCCGTTTTAGACGAAATGAACAGTGTAGTACATTGTATATGAGTGAGTTGCACTGAAAAACGTACAATTTACTGAAAAACCTGCTTTAGACGAAATGCACAGTGTAGTACATTGTATATGAGTGAGTTTTATTGAAAAACTTAGAATTTACTGAAAAACCCGCATTAGACGAAATGCACAGTGTAGTACATTGTATATGAGTGAGTTGCACTGAAAAACTTAGAATTTACTGAAAAACCCGCATTAGACGAAATGCACAGTGTAGTACATTGTATATGAGTGAGTTGCACTGAAAAACTTAGAATTTACTGAAAACCCGCATTAGAAGAAATGTACAGTGTAGTACATAGAATATGGTGAGTTGCACTGAAAAATTTAGAATTTACTGAAAAACCCGCATTAGACGAAATGCACAGTGTAGTACAGAGTATATGAGTGAGTTGCACTGAAAAACTTAGAATTTACTGAAAAACCCGCATTAGACGAAATGCACAGTGTAGTACATAGTATATGAGTGAGTTGCACTGAAAAACTTAGAATTTACTGAAAAACCCGCATTAGACGAAATGCACAGTGTAGTACATTGTATATGAGTGAGTTGCACTGAAAAACTTAGAATTTACTGAAAAACCCGCATTAGACGAAATGCACAGTGTAGTACATTGTATATGAGTGAGTTGCACTGAAAAACTTAGAATTTACTGAAAAACCCGCATCAGACGAAATGCACAGTGTAGTACATTGTATATGAGTGAGTTGCACTGAAAAAATTAGAATTTACTGAAAAACCCGCATTAGACGAAATGCACAGTGTAGTACATAGTATATGAGTGAGTTGCACTGAAAAACTTAGAATTTACTGAAAAACCCGCATTAGACGAAATACACAGTGTAGTACATAGTATATGAGTGAGTTGCACTGAAAAACTTAGAATTTACTGAAAAACCCGCATTAGACCAAATGCACAGTGTAGTACATTTTATATGAGTGAGTTGCACTGAAAAATTTAGAATTTACTGAAAAACCCGCATTAGACGAAATGCACAGTGTAGTACATTGTATATGAGTGAGTTGCACTGAAAAACTTAGAATTTACTGAAAAACCCGCATTAGACGAAATGCACAGTGTAGTACATTGTATATGAGTGAGTTGCACTGAAATACTTAGAATTTACTGAAAAACCCGCATTAGACGAAATGCACAGTGTAGTACATTGTATATGAGTGAGTTGCACTGAAAAACTTAGAATTTACTGAAAAACCCGCATCAGACGAAATGCACAGTGTAGTACATTGTATATGAGGGAGTTGCACTGAAAAACTTAGAATTTACTGAAAAACCCGCATTAGACGAAATGCACAGTGTAGTACATTGTATATGAGTGAGTTGCACTGAAAAACTTAGAATTTACTGAAAAACCCGCATTAGACGAAATACACAGTGTAGTACATTGTATATGAGTGAGTTGCACTGAAAAACTTAGAATTTACTGAAAAACCCGCATTAGACGAAATGCACAGTGTAGTACATTGTATATGAATGAGTTGCACTGAAAAACTTAGAATTTACTGAAAAACCCGCATTAGACGAAATGCACAGTGTAGTACATTGTATATGAGTGAGTTGCACTGAAAAACTTAGAATTTACTGAAAAACCCGCATTAGACGAAATGCACAGTGTAGTACATTGTATATGAGTGATTTGCACTGAAAAACTTAGAATTTACTGAAAAACCCGCATTAGACGAAATGCACTGTGTAGTACATGTATATGAGTGAGTTGCACTGAAAAACTTAGAATTTACTGAAAAACCCGCATTAGACGAAATGCACAGTGTAGTACATTGTATATGAGTGAGTTGCACTGAAAAACTTAGAATTTACTGAAAAACACGCATTAGACGAAATGAACAGTGTAGTACATTGTATATGAGTGAGTTGCACTGAAAAAAGTAGAATTTACTGAAAAACCCGCTTTAGACGAAATGCACAGTGTAGTACATTGTATATGAGTGAGTTGCACTGAAAAACTTAGAATTTACTGAAAAACCAGCATTAGACGAAATGCACAGTGTAGTACATTGTATATGAGTGAGTTGCACTGAAAAACGTAGAATTTACTGAAAAACCCGCTTTAGACGAAATGCACAGTGTAGTACATTGTATATGAGTGAGTTGTATTGAAAAACTTAGAATTTACTGAAAAACCCGCATTAGACGAAATGCACAGTGTAGTACCTTGTATATGAGTGAGTTACACTGAAAAACTTAGAATTTACTGAAAAACCCGCATTAGACGAAATACACAGTGTAGTACATTGTATATGAGTGAGTTGCAATGAAAAACTTAGAATTTACTGAAAAACCCGCATTAGACGAAATGCACAGTGTAGTACATTGTATATGAGTGAGTTGCACTGAAAAACTTAGAATTTACTGAAAAACCCGCATTAGACGAAATGCACAGTGTAGTACATGTATATGAGTGAGTTGCACTGAAAAACTTAGAATTTACTGAAAAACCCGCATTAGACGAAATGCACAGTGTAGTACATTGTATATGAATGAGTTGCACTGAAAAACTTAGAATTTACTGAAAAACCCGCATTAGACGAAATGCACAGTGTAGTACATTGTATATGAGTGAGTTGCACTGAAAAACTTAGAATTTACTGAAAAACCCGCATTAGACGAAATGCACAGTGTAGTACATTGTATATGAGTGATTTGCACTGAAAAACTTAGAATTTACTGAAAAACCCGCATTAGACGAAATGCACTGTGTAGTACATGTATATGAGTGAGTTGCACTGAAAAACTTAGAATTTACTGAAAAACCCGCATTAGACGAAATGCACAGTGTAGTACATTGTATATGAGTGAGTTGCACTGAAAAACTTAGAATTTACTGAAAAACACGCATTAGACGAAATGAACAGTGTAGTACATTGTATATGAGTGAGTTGCACTGAAAAAAGTAGAATTTACTGAAAAACCCGCTTTAGACGAAATGCACAGTGTAGTACATTGTATATGAGTGAGTTGCACTGAAAAACTTAGAATTTACTGAAAAACCAGCATTAGACGAAATGCACAGTGTAGTACATTGTATATGAGTGAGTTGCACTGAAAAACGTAGAATTTACTGAAAAACCCGCTTTAGATGAAATGCACAGTGTAGTACATTGTATATGAGTGAGTTGTATTGAAAAACTTAGAATTTACTGAAAAACCCGCATTAGACGAAATGCACAGTGTAGTACCTTGTATATGAGTGAGTTACACTGAAAACTTAGAATTTACTGAAAAACCCGCATTAGACGAAATACACAGTGTAGTACATTGTATATGAGTGAGTTGCAATGAAAAACTTAGAATTTACTGAAAAACCCGCATTAGACGAAATGCACAGTGTAGTACATTGTATATGAGTGAGTTGCACTGAAAAACTTAGAATTTACTGAAAAACCCGCATTAGACGAAATGCACAGTGTAGTACATGTATATGAGTGAGTTGCACTGAAAAACTTAGAATTTACTGAAAAACCCGCATTAGACGAAATGCACAGTGTAGTACATTGTATATGAGTGAGTTGCACTGAAAAACTTAGAATTTACTGAAAAAACCGCATTAGACGAAATGCACAGTGTAGTACATTGTATATGAGTGAGTTGCACTGAAAAAAGTAGAATTTACTGAAAAACCCGCTTTAGACGAAATGCACAGTGTAGTACATTGTATATGAGTGAGTTGCACTGAAAAACTTAGAATTTACTGAAAAACCAGCATTAGACGAAATGAACAGTGTAGTACATTGTATATGAGCTGAGTTGCACTGAAAACGTAGAATTTACTGAAAAACCCGCTTTAGACGAAATGCACAGTGTAGTACATTGTATATGAGTGAGTTGTATTGAAAAACTTAGAATTTACTGAAAAACCCGCATTAGTCGAAATGCACAGTGTAGTACCTTGTATATGAGTGAGTTACACTGAAAAACTTAGAATTTACTGAAAAACCCGCATTAGACGAAATGCACAGTGTAGTACATAGTATATGAGTGAGTTGCACTGTAAAACTTAGAATTTACTGAAAAACCCGCATTAGACGAAATGCACAGTGTAGTACATTGTATATGAGTGATTTGCACTGAAAAACTTAGAATTTACTGAAAAACCCGCATTAGACGAAATGCACAGTGTAGTACATTGTATATGAGTGAGTTGCACTGAAAAACTTAGAATTTACTGAAAAACCCGCATTAGACGAAATGCACAGTGTAGTACATTGTATATGAGTGAGTTGCACTGAAAAACTTAGAATTTACTGAAAAACCCGCATTAGACGAAATGCACAGTGTAGTACATTGTATATGAGTGAGTTGCACTGAAAAACTTAGAATTTACTGAAAAACCCGCATTAGACGAAATGCACAGTGTAGTACATAGTATATGAGTGAATTGCACTGAAAAACTTAGAATTTACTGAAAAACCCGCATTAGACGAAATGCACAGTGTAGTACATTGTATATGAGTGAGTTGCACTGAAAAACTTAGAATTTACTGAAAAACCCGCATTAGACGAAATGAACAGTGTAGTACATTGTATATGAGTGAGTTGCACTGAAAAAAGTAGAATTTACTGAAAAACCCGCTTTAGACGAAATGCACAGTGTAGTACATTGTATATGAGTGAGTTGCACTGAAAAACTTAGAATTTACTGAAAAACCCGCATTAGACGAAATGGACAGTGTAGTACATTGTATATGAGTGAGTTGCACTGAAAAACTTAGAATTTACTGAATAACCCGCATTAGACGAAATGCACAGTGTAGTACATGTATATGAGTGAGTTGCACTGAAAAACTTAGAATTTACTGAAAAACCCGCATTAGACAAAATGCACAGTGTAGTACATTGTATATGAGTGAGTTGCACTGAAAAACTTAGAATTTACTGAAAAACCCGCATTAGACGAAATGCACAGTGTAGTACATTGTATATGAGTGAGTTGCACTGAAAAAAGGTAGAATTTACTGAAAAAACCCGCTTTAGACGAAATGCACAGTGTAAGTATATTGTATATGAGTGAGTTGCACTGAAAAACTTAGAATTTACTGAAAAACCAGCATTAGACGAAATGAACAGTGTAGTACATTGTATATGAGTGAGTTGCACTGAAAAACGTAGAATTTACTGAAAAACCCGCTTTAGACGAAATGCACAGTGTAGTACATTGTATATGAGTGAGTTGTATTGAAAAACTTAGAATTTACTGAAAAACCCGCATTAGACGAAATGCACAGTGTAGTACCTTGTATATGAGTGAGTTGCACTGAAAAACTTAGAATTTACTGAAAAACCCGCATTAGACGAAATGTACAGTGTAGTACATTGTATATGAGTGAGTTGCACTGAAAAAAGTAGAATTTACTGAAAAACCCGCTTTAGACGAAATGCACAGTGTAGTACATTGTATATGAGTGAGTTGTATTGAAAAACTTAGAATTTACTGAAAAACCCGCATTAGACGAAATGCACAGTGTAGTACCTTGTATATGAGTGAGTTACACTGAAAAACTTAGAATTTACTGAAAAACCCGCATTAGACGAAATGCACAGTGTAGTACATAGTATATGAGTGAGTTGCACTGTAAAACTTAGAATTTACTGAAAAACCCGCATTAGACGCAATGCACAGTGTAGTACATTGTATATGAGTGATTTGCACTGAAAAACTTAGAATTTACTGAAAAACCCGCATTAGACGAAATGCACAGCGTAGTACATTGTATATGAGTGAGTTGCACTGAAAAACTTAGAATTTACTGAAAAACCCGCATTAGACGAAATGCACAGTGTAGTACATTGTATATGAGTGAGTTGCACTGAAAAACTTAGAATTTACTGAAAAACCCGCATTAGACGAAATGCACAGTGTAGTACATTGTATATGAGTGAGTTGCACTGAAAAACTTAGAATTTACTGAAAAACCCGCATTAGACGAAATGCACAGTGTAGTACATAGTATATGAGTGAATTGCACTGAAAAACTTAGAATTTACTGAAAAACCCGCATTAGACGAAATGCACAGTGTAGTACATTGTATATGAGTGAGTTGCACTGAAAAACTTAGAATTTACTGAAAAACCCGCATTAGAAGAAATGAACAGTGTAGTACATTGTATATGAGTGAGTTGCACTGAAAAAAGTAGAATTTACTGAAAAACCCGCTTTAGACGAAATGCCACAGTGTTAGTACATTGTATATGAGTGAGTTGCACTGAAAAACTTAGAATTTACTGAAAAACCCGCATTAGACGAAATGCACAGTGTAGTACATTGTATATGAGTGAGTTGCACTGAAAAACTTAGAATTTACTGAAAAACCCGCATTAGACGAAATGCACAGTGTAGTACATGTATATGAGTGAGTTGCACTGAAAAACTTAGAATTTACTGAAAAACCCGCATTAGACGAAATGCACAGTGTTAGTACATTGTATATGAGTGAGTTGCACTGAAAAACTTAGAATTTACTGAAAAACCCGCATTAGACGAAATGCACAGTGTAGTACATTGATATGAGTGAGTTGCACTGAAAAAAGTAGAATTTACTGAAAAACCCGCTTTAGACGAAATGCACAGTGTAGTACATTGTATATGAGTGAGTTGCACTGAAAAACTTAGAATTTACTGAAAAACCAGCATTAGACGAAATGAACAGTGTAGTACATTGTATATGAGTGAGTTGCACTGAAAAACGTAGAATTTACTGAAAAACCCGCTTTAGACGAAATGCACAGTGTAGTACATTGTATATGAGTGAGTTGCACTGAAATACTTAGAATTTACTGAAAAACCCGCATTAGACGAAATGCACAGTGTAGTACATTGTATATGAGTGAGTTGCACTGAAAAACTTAGTATTTACTGAAAAACCCGCATTAGACGAAATGCACAGTTTAGTACATTGTATATGAGTGAGTTGCACTGAAAAACTTAGAATTTACTGAAAACCCCGCATTAGACGAAATGCACAGTGTAGTACATTGTATATGAGTGAGTTGCACTGAAAAACTTAGAATTTACTGAAAAACCCGCATTAGACGAAATGCACAGTGTAGTACATGTATATGAGTGAGTTGCACTGAAAAACTTAGAATTTACTGAAAAACCCGCATTAGATGAAATGCACAGTGTAGTACATTGTATATGAGTGAGTTGCACTGAAAAACTTAGAATTTACTGAAAAACCCGCATTAGACGAAATGCACAGTGTAGTATATTGTATATGAGTGAGTTGCACTGAAAAACTTAGAATTTACTGAAAAACCCGCATTAGACGAAATGCACAGTGTAGTACATTGTATATGAGTGAGTTGCACTGAAAAACTTAGAATTTACTGAAAAACCCGCATTAGACGAAATGCACAGTGTAGTACATAGTATATGAGTGAATTGCACTGAAAAACTTAGAATTTACTGAAAAACCCGCATTAGACGAAATGCACAGTGTAGTACATTGTATATGAGTGAGTTGCACTGAAAAACTTAGAATTTACTGAAAAACCCGCATTAGACGAAATGCACAGTGTAGTACATTGATATGAGTGAGTTGCACTGAAAAAAGTAGAATTTACTGAAAAACCCGCTTTAGACGAAATGCACAGTGTAGTACATTGTATATGAGTGAGTTGCACTGAAAAACTTAGAATTTACTGAAAAACCAGCATTAGACGAAATGAACAGTGTAGTACATTGTATATGAGTGAGTTGCACTGAAAACGTAGAATTTACTGAAAAACCCGCTTTAGACGAAATGCACAGTGTAGTACATTGTATATGAGTGAGTTGCACTGAAATACTTAGAATTTACTGAAAAACCCGCATTAGACGAAATGCACAGTGTAGTACATTGTATATGAGTGAGTTGCACTGAAAAACTTAGTATTTACTGAAAAACCCGCATTAGACGAAATGCACAGTTTAGTACATTGTATATGAGTGAGTTGCACTGAAAAACTTAGAATTTACTGAAAACCCCGCATTAGACGAAATGCACAGTGTAGTACATTGTATATGAGTGAGTTGCACTGAAAAACTTAGAATTTACTGAAAAACCCGCATTAGACGAAATGCACAGTGTAGTACATGTATATGAGTGAGTTGCACTGAAAAACTTAGAATTTACTGAAAAACCCGCATTAGATGAAATGCACAGTGTAGTACATTGTATATGAGTGAGTTGCACTGAAAAACTTAGAATTTACTGAAAAACCCGCATTAGACGAAATGCACAGTGTAGTATATTGTATATGAGTGAGTTGCACTGAAAAACTTAGAATTTACTGAAAAACCCGCATTAGACGAAATGCACAGTGTAGTACATTGTATATGAGTGAGTTGCACTGAAAAACTTAGAATTTACTGAAAAACCCGCATTAGACGAAATGCACAGTGTAGTACATAGTATATGAGTGAATTGCACTGAAAAACTTAGAATTTACTGAAAAACCCGCATTAGACGAAATGCACAGTGTAGTACATTGTATATGAGTGAGTTGCACTGAAAAACTTAGAATTTACTGAAAAACCCGCATTAGACGAAATGCACAGTGTAGTACATTGTATATGAGTGAGTTGCACTGAAAAACTTAGAATTTACTGAAAAACCCGCATCAGACGAAATGCACAGTGTAGTACATTGTATATGAGTGAGTTGCACTGAAAAAATTAGAATTTACTGAAAAACCCGCATTAGACGAAATGCACAGTGTAGTACATAGTATATGAGTGAGTTGCACTGAAAAACTTAGAATTTACTGAAAAACCCGCATTAGACGAAATGCACAGTGTAGTACATTGTATATGAGTGAGTTGCACTGAAAAACTTAGAATTTACTGAAAAACCCGCATTAGACGAAATGCACAGTGTTAGTACATTGTATATGAGTGAGTTGCACTGAAAAACTTAGAATTTACTGAAAAACCCGCATTAGACAAAATGCACAGTGTAGTACATGTATATGAGTGAGTTGCACTGAAAAACTTAGAATTTACTGAAAAACCCGCATTAGACGAAATGCACAGTGTAGTACATTGTATATGAGTGAGTTGCACTGAAAAACTTAGAATTTACTGAAAAACCAGCATTAGACGAAATGAACAGTGTAGTACATTGTATATGAGTGAGTTGCACTGAAAAACGTAGAATTTACTGAAAAACCCGCTTTAGACGAAATGCACAGTGTAGTACATTGTATATGAGTGAGTTGTATTGAAAAACTTAGAATTTACTGAAAAACCCGCATTAGACGAAATGCACAGTGTAGTACCTTGTATATGAGTGAGTTGCACTGAAAAACTTAGAATTTACTGAAAAACCTGCATTAGACGAAATGCACAGTGTAGTACATAGTATATGAGTGAGTTGCACTGAAAAACTTAGAATTTACTGAAAAACCCGCATTAGACAAAATACACAGTTTAGTACATTGTATATGAGTGAGTTGCACTGAAATACTTAGAATTTACTGAAAAACCCGCATTAGACGAAATGCACAGTGTAGTACATTGTATATGAGTGAGTTGCACTGAAAAACTTAGAATTTACTGAAAAACCAGCATTAGACGAAATGAAGAGTGTAGTACATTGTATATGAGTGAGTTGCACTGAAAAACGTAGAATTTACTGAAAAACCCGCTTTACACGAAATGCACAGTGTAGTACATTGTTTCTGAGTGAGTTGTATTGAAAAACTTAGAATTTACTGAAAAACCCGCATTAGACGAAATGCACAGTGTAGTACATTGTATATGAGTGAGTTGCACTGAAATACTTAGAATTTACTGAAAAACCCGCATTAGACGAAATGCACAGTGTAGTACATTGTATATGAGTGAGATTGCACTGAAAAACTTAGAATTTACTGAAAACCCCGCATTAGACGAAATGCACAGTGTAGTACATTGTATATGAGTGAGTTGCACTGAAAAACTTAGAATTTACTGAAAAACCCGCATTAGACGAAATGCACTGTGTAGTACATGTATATGAGTGAGTTGCACTGAAAAACTTAGAATTTACTGAAAAACCGCATTAGACGAAATGCACAGTGTGAGTACATTGTATATGAGTGAGTTGCACTGAAAAACTTAGAATTTACTGAAAAACCCGCATTAGACGAAATGCACAGTGTAGTACATTGTATATGAGTGAGTTGCACTGAAAAACTTAGAATTTACTGAAAAACCCGCATTAGACGAAATGCACAGTGTAGTACATTGTATATGAGTGAGTTGCACTGAAAAACTTAGAATTTACTGAAAAACCCGCATTAGACGAAATGCACAGTGTAGTACATAGTATATGAGTGAATTGCACTGAAAAACTTAGAATTTACTGAAAAACCCGCATTAGACGAAATGCACAGTGTAGTACATTGTATATGAGTGAGTTGCACTGAAAAACTTAGAATTTACTGAAAAACCCGCATTAGACGAAATGCACAGTGTAGTACATTGTATATGAGTGAGTTGCACTGAAAAACTTAGAATTTACTGAAAAACCCGCATCAGACGAAATGCACAGTGTAGTACATTGTATATGAGTGAGTTGCACTGAAAAAATTAGAATTTACTGAAAAACCCGCATTAGACGAAATGCACAGTGTAGTACATAGTATATGAGTGAGTTGCACTGAAAAACTTAGAATTTACTGAAAAACCCGCATTAGACGAAATGCACAGTGTAGTACATTGTATATGAGTGAGTTGCACTGAAAAACTTAGAATTTACTGAAAAACCCCGCATTAGACGAAATGCACAGTGTAGTACATTGTATATGAGTGAGTTGCACTGAAAAAGTAGAATTTATGAAAAACCCGCTTTAGACGAAATGCACAGTGTAGTACATTGTATATGAGTGAGTTGCACTGAAAAACTTAGAATTTACTGAAAAACCAGCATTAGACGAAATGAACAGTGTAGTACATTGTATATGACTGAGTTGCACTGAAAAACGTAGAATTTACTGAAAAACCCGCTTTAGACGAAATGCACAGTGTAGTACATTGTATATGAGTGAGTTGCACTGAAAAACTTAGAATTTACTGAAAAACCCGCATTAGACGAAATGCACAGTGTAGTACCTTGTATATGAGTGAGTTGCACTGAAAAACTTAGAATTTACTGAAAAACCTGCATTAGACGAAATGCACAGTGTAGTACATAGTATATGAGTGAGTTGCACTGAAAAACTTAGAATTTACTGAAAAACCCGCATTAGACAAAATACACAGTTTAGTACATTGTATATGAGTGAGTTGCACTGAAATACTTAGAATTTACTGAAAAACCCGCATTAGACGAAATGCACAGTGTAGTACATTGTATATGAGTGAGTTGCACTGAAAAACTTAGAATTTACTGAAAAACCCGCATTAGACGAAATGCACAGTGTAGTACATAGTATATGAATGAATTGCACTGAAAAACTTAGAATTTACTGAAAAACCCGCATTAGACGAAATGCACAGTGTAGTACATTGTATATGAGTGAGTTGCACTGAAAAACTTAGAATTTACTGAAAAACCCGCATTAGACGAAATGCACAGTGTAGTACATTGTATATGAGTGAGTTTCACTGAAAAACTTAGAATTTACTGAAAAACCCGCATTAGACGAAATGCACAGTGTAGTACATGTATATGAGTGAGTTGCACTGAAAAACTTAGAATTTACTGAAAAACCCGCATTAGACGAAATGCACAGTGTAGTACATTGTATATGAGTGAGTTGCACTGAAAAACTTAGAATTTACTGAAAAACCCGCATTAGACGAAATACACAGTGTAGTACATTGTATATGAGTGAGTTGCACTGAAAAACTTAGAATTTACTGAAAAACCCGCATTAGACGAAATGCACAGTGTAGTACATTGTATATGAATGAGTTGCACTGAAAAACTTAGAATTTACTGAAAAACCCGCATTAGACGAAATGCACAGTGTAGTACATTGTATATGAGTGAGTTGCACTGAAAAACTTAGAATTTACTGAAAAACCCGCATTAGACGAAATGCACAGTGTAGTACATTGTATATGAGTGATTTGCACTGAAAAACTTAGAATTTACTGAAAAACCCGCATTAGACGAAATGCACTGTGTAGTACATGTATATGAGTGAGTTGCACTGAAAAACTTAGAATTTACTGAAAAACCCGCATTAGACGAAATGCACAGTGTAGTACATTGTATATGAGTGAGTTGCACTGAAAAACTTAGAATTTACTGAAAAACACGCATTAGACGAAATGAACAGTGTAGTACATTGTATATGAGTGAGTTGCACTGAAAAAAGTAGAATTTACTGAAAAAACCGCATTAGACGAAATGCACAGTGTAGTACATTGTATATGAGTGAGTTGCACTGAAAAACTTAGAATTTACTGAAAAACCAGCATTAGACGAAATGCACAGTGTAGTACATTGTATATGAGTGAGTTGCACTGAAAAACGTAGAATTTACTGAAAAACCCGCTTTAGACGAAATGCACAGTGTAGTACATTGTATATGAGTGAGTTGTATTGAAAAACTTAGAATTTACTGAAAAACCCGCATTAGACGAAATGCACAGTGTAGTACCTTGTATATGAGTGAGTTACACTGAAAAACTTAGAATTTACTGAAAAACCCGCATTAGACGAAATACACAGTGTAGTACATTGTATATGAGTGAGTTGCAATGAAAAACTTAGAATTTACTGAAAAACCCGCATTAGACGAAATGCACAGTGTAGTACATTGTATATGAGTGAGTTGCACTGAAAAACTTAGAATTTACTGAAAAACCCGCATTAGACGAAATGCACAGTGTAGTACATGTATATGAGTGAGTTGCACTGAAAAACTTAGAATTTACTGAAAAACCCGCATTAGACGAAATGCACAGTGTAGTACATTGTATATGAGTGAGTTGCACTGAAAAACTTAGAATTTACTGAAAAAACCGCATTAGACGAAATGCACAGTGTAGTACATTGTATATGAGTGAGTTGCACTGAAAAAAGTAGAATTTACTGAAAAACCCGCTTTAGACGAAATGCACAGTGTAGTACATTGTATATGAGTGAGTTGCACTGAAAAACTTAGAATTTACTGAAAAACCAGCATTAGACGAAATGAACAGTGTAGTACATTGTATATGAGTGAGTTGCACTGAAAAACGTAGAATTTACTGAAAAACCCGCTTTAGACGAAATGAACAGTGTAGTACATTGTATATGAGTGAGTTGCACTGAAAAAAGTAGAATTTACTGAAAAACCCGCTTTAGACGAAATGCACAGTGTAGTACATTGTATATGAGTGAGTTGCACTGAAAAACTTAGAATTTACTGAAAAACCCGCATTAGACGAAATGCACAGTGTAGTACATAGTATATGAGTGAATTGCACTGAAAAACTTAGAATTTACTGAAAAACCCGCATTAGACGAAATGCACAGTGTAGTACATTGTATATGAGTGAGTTGCACTGAAAAACTTAGAATTTACTGAAAAACCCGCATTAGACGAAATGCACAGTGTAGTACATTGTATATGAGTGAGTTGCACTGAAAAACTTAGAATTTACTGAAAAACCCGCATCAGACGAAATGCACAGTGTAGTATATTGTATATGAGTGAGTTGCACTGAAAAAATTAGAATTTACTGAAAAACCCGCATTAGACGAAATGCACAGTGTAGTACATAGTATATGAGTGAGTTGCACTGAAAAACTTAGAATTTACTGAAAAACCCGCATTAGACGAAATGCACAGTGTAGTACATTGTATATGAGTGAGTTGCACTGAAAAACTTAGAATTTACTGAAAAACCCGCATTAGACGAAATGCACAGTGTAGTACATTGTATATGAGTGAGTTGCACTGAAAAACTTAGAATTTACTGAAAAACCCGCATTAGACAAAATGCACAGTGTAGTACATGTATATGAGTGAGTTGCACTGAAAAACTTAGAATTTACTGAAAAACCCGCATTAGACGAAATGCACAGTGTAGTACATTGTATATGAGTGAGTTGCACTGAAAAACTTAGAATTTACTGAAAAACCAGCATTAGACGAAATGAACAGTGTAGTACATTGTATATGAGTGAGTTGCACTGAAAAACGTAGAATTTACTGAAAAACCCGCTTTAGACGAAATGCACAGTGTAGTACATTGTATATGAGTGAGTTGTATTGAAAAACTTAGAATTTACTGAAAAACCCGCATTAGACGAAATGCACAGTGTAGTACCTTGTATATGAGTGAGTTGCACTGAAAAACTTAGAATTTACTGAAAAACCTGCATTAGACGAAATGCACAGTGTAGTACATAGTATATGAGTGAGTTGCACTGAAAAACTTAGAATTTACTGAAAAACCCGCATTAGACAAAATACACAGTTTAGTACATTGTATATGAGTGAGTTGCACTGAAATACTTAGAATTTACTGAAAAACCCGCATTAGACGAAATGCACAGTGTAGTACATTGTATATGAGTGAGTTGCACTGAAAAACTTAGAATTTACTGAAAAACCAGCATTAGACGAAATGAAGAGTGTAGTACATTGTATATGAGTGAGTTGCACTGAAAAACGTAGAATTTACTGAAAAACCCGCTTTACACGAAATGCACAGTGTAGTACATTGTTTCTGAGTGAGTTGTATTGAAAAACTTAGAATTTACTGAAAAACCCGCATTAGACGAAATGCACAGTGTAGTACATTGTATATGAGTGAGTTGCACTGAAATACTTAGAATTTACTGAAAAACCCGCATTAGACGAAATGCACAGTGTAGTACATTGTATATGAGTGAGTTGCACTGAAAAACTTAGAATTTACTGAAAACCCCGCATTAGACGAAATGCACAGTGTAGTACATTGTATATGAGTGAGTTGCACTGAAAAACTTAGAATTTACTGAAAAACCCGCATTAGACGAAATGCACTGTGTAGTACATGTATATGAGTGAGTTGCACTGAAAAACTTAGAATTTACTGAAAAACCCGCATTAGACGAAATGCACAGTGTAGTACATTGTATATGAGTGAGTTGCACTGAAAAACTTAGAATTTACTGAAAAACCCGCATTAGACGAAATGCCACAGTGTAGTACATTGTATATGAGTGAGTTGCACTGAAAAACTTAGAATTTACTGAAAAAACCCGCATTAGACGAAATGCACAGTGTAGTACATTGTATATGAGTGAGTTGCACTGAAAAACTTAGAATTTACTGAAAAACCCGCATTAGACGAAATGCACAGTGTAGTACATAGTATATGAGTGAATTGCACTGAAAAACTTAGAATTTACTGAAAAACCCGCATTAGACGAAATGCACAGTGTAGTACATTGTATATGAGTGAGTTGCACTGAAAAACTTAGAATTTACTGAAAAACCCGCATTAGACGAAATGCACAGTGTAGTACATTGTATATGAGTGAGTTGCACTGAAAAACTTAGAATTTACTGAAAAAACCCGCATCAGACGAAATGCACAGTGTAGTACATTGTATATGAGTGAGTTGCACTGAAAAAATTAGAATTTACTGAAAAACCCGCATTAGACGAAATGCACAGTGTAGTACATAGTATATGAGTGAGTTGCACTGAAAAACTTAGAATTTACTGAAAAACCCCGCATTAGACGAAATGCACAGTGTAGTACATTGTATATGAGTGAGTTGCACTGAAAAACTTAGAATTTACTGAAAAAACCCCGCATTAGACGAAATGCACAGTGTAGTACATTGTATATGAGTGAGTTGCACTGAAAAAAGTAGAATTTATGAAAAACCCGCTTTAGACGAAATGCACAGTGTAGTACATTGTATATGAGTGAGTTGCACTGAAAAACTTAGAATTTACTGAAAAACCAGCATTAGACGAAATGAACAGTGTAGTACATTGTATATGACTGAGTTGCACTGAAAAACGTAGAATTTACTGAAAAACCCGCTTTAGACGAAATGGCACAGTGTAGTACATTGTATATGAGTGAGTTGCACTGAAAAACTTAGAATTTACTGAAAAACCCGCATTAGACGAAATGCACAGTGTAGTACCTTGTAATATGAGTGAGTTGCACTGAAAAACTTAGAATTTACTGAAAAAACCTGCATTAGACGAAATGCACAGTGTAGTACATAGTATATGAGTGAGTTGCACTGAAAAACTTAGAATTTACTGAAAAACCCGCATTAGACAAAATACACAGTTTAGTACATTGGTATATGAGTGAGTTGCACTGAAATACTTAGAATTTACTGAAAAACCCCGCATTAGACGAAATGCACAGTGTAGTACATTGTATATGAGTGAGTTGCACTGAAAAACTTAGAATTTACTGAAAAAACCCGCATTAGGACGAAATGCACAGTGTAGTACATAGTATATGAATGAATTGCACTGAAAAACTTAGAATTTACTGAAAAATCCGCATTAGACGAAATGCACAGTGTAGTACATTGTATATGAGTGAGTTGCACTGAAAAACTTAGAATTTACTGAAAAACCCGCATTAGACGAAATGCACAGTGTAGTACATTGTATATGAGTGAGTTTCACTGAAAAACTTAGAATTTACTGAAAAACCCGCATTAGACGAAATGCACAGTGTAGTACATGTATATGAGTGAGTTGCACTGAAAAACTTAGAATTTACTGAAAAACCCGCATTAGACGAAATGCACAGTGTAGTACATTGTATATGAGTGAGTTGCACTGAAAAACTTAGAATTTACTGAAAAACCCGCATTAGACGAAATACACAGTGTAGTACATTGTATATGAGTGAGTTGCACTGAAAAACTTAGAATTTACTGAAAAACCCGCATTAGACGAAATGCACAGTGTAGTACATTGTATATGAATGAGTTGCACTGAAAAACTTAGAATTTACTGAAAAACCCGCATTAGACGAAATGCACAGTGTAGTACATTGTATATGAGTGAGTTGCACTGAAAAACTTAGAATTTACTGAAAAACCCGCATTAGACGAAATGCACAGTGTAGTACATTGTATATGAGTGATTTGCACTGAAAAACTTAGAATTTACTGAAAAACCCGCATTAGACGAAATGCACTGTGTAGTACATGTATATGAGTGAGTTGCACTGAAAAACTTAGAATTTACTGAAAAACCCGCATTAGACGAAATGCACAGTGTAGTACATTGTATATGAGTGAGTTGCACTGAAAAACTTAGAATTTACTGAAAAACACGCATTAGACGAAATGAACAGTGTAGTACATTGTATATGAGTGAGTTTGCACTGAAAAAAGTAGAATTTACTGAAAAAACCCGCATTAGACGAAATGCACAGTGTAGTACATTGTATATGAGTGAGTTGCACTGAAAAACTTAGAATTTACTGAAAAACCAGCATTAGACGAAATGCACAGTGTAGTACATTGTATATGAGTGAGTTGCACTGAAAAACGTAGAATTTACTGAAAAACCCGCTTTAGACGAAATGCACAGTGTAGTACATTGTATATGAGTGAGTTGTATTGAAAAACTTAGAATTTACTGAAAAACCCGCATTAGACGAAATGCACAGTGTAGTACCTTGTATATGAGTGAGTTACACTGAAAAACTTAGAATTTTACTGAAAAACCCGCATTAGACGAAAATACACAGTGTAGTACATTGTATATGAGTGAGTTGCAATGAAAAACTTAGAATTTACTGAAAAACCCGCATTAGACGAAATGCACAGTGTAGTACATTGTATATGAGTGAGTTGCACTGAAAAACTTAGAATTTACTGAAAAACCCGCATTAGACGAAATGCACAGTGTAGTACATGTATATGAGTGAGTTGCACTGAAAAACTTAGAATTTACTGAAAAACCCCGCATTAGACGAAATGCACAGTGTAGTACATTGTATATGAGTGAGTTGCACTGAAAAACTTAGAATTTACTGAAAAAACCGCATTAGACGAAATGCCACAGTGTAGTACATTGTATAATGAGTGAGTTGCACTGAAAAAAGTAGAATTTACTGAAAAACCCGCTTTAGACGAAATGCACAGTGTAGTACATTGTATATGAGTGAGTTGCACTGAAAAACTTAGAATTTACTGAAAAACCAGCATTAGACGAAATGAACAGTGTAGTACATTGTATATGAGTGAGTTGCACTGAAAAACGTAGAATTTACTGAAAAACCCGCTTTAGACGAAATGAACAGTGTAGTACATTGTATATGAGTGAGTTGCACTGAAAAAAGTAGAATTTACTGAAAAACCCGCTTTAGACGAAATGCACAGTGTAGTACATTGTATATGAGTGAGTTGCACTGAAAAACTTAGAATTTACTGAAAAAACCCGCATTAGACGAAATGGACAGTGTAGTACATTGTATATGAGTGAGTTGCACTGAAAAACTTAGAATTTACTGAAAAACCCGCATTAGACGAAATGCACAGTGTAGTACATGTATATGAGTGAGTTGCACTGAAAAACTTAGAATTTACTGAAAAACCCGCATTAGACAAAATGCACAGTGTAGTACATTGTATATGAGTGAGTTGCACTGAAAAACTTAGAATTTACTGAAAAAACCCGCATTAGACGAAATGCACAGTGTAGTACATTGTATATGAGTGAGTTGCACTGAAAAAAGTAGAATTTACTGAAAAACCCGCTTTAGACGAAATGCACAGTGTAGTATATTGTATATGAGTGAGTTGCACTGAAAAACTTAGAATTTACTGAAAAACCAGCATTAGACGAAATGAACAGTGTAGTACATTGTATATGAGTGAGTTGCACTGAAAAACGTAGAATTTACTGAAAAACCCGCTTTAGACGAAATGCACAGTGTAGTACATTGTATATGAGTGAGTTGTATTGAAAAACTTAGAATTTACTGAAAAACCCGCATTAGACGAAATGCACAGTGTAGTACCTTGTATAATGAGTGAGTTGCACTGAAAAACTTAGAATTTACTGAAAAACCCGCATTAGACGAAATGTACAGTGTAGTACATTGTATATGAGTGAGTTGCACTGAAAAAAGTAGAGTTACTGAAAAACCCGCTTTAGACGAAATGCACAGTGTAGTACATTGTATATGAGTGAGTTGTATTGAAAAACTTAGAATTTACTGAAAAAACCCGCATTAGACGAAATGCACAGTGTAGTACCTTGTATATGAGTGAGTTACACTGAAAAACTTAGAATTTACTGAAAAACCCGCATTAGACGAAATGCACAGTGTAGTACATAGTATATGAGTGAGTTGCACTGTAAAACTTAGAATTTACTGAAAAACCCCGCATTAGACGCAATGCACAGTGTAGTACATTGTATATGAGTGATTTGCACTGAAAAACTTAGAATTTACTGAAAAACCCGCATTAGACGAAATGCACAGTGTAGTACATTGTATATGAGTGAGTTGCACTGAAAAACTTAGAATTTACTGAAAAACCCGCATTAGACGCAATGCACAGTGTAGTACATTGTATATGAGTGAGTTGCACTGAAAAACTTAGAATTTACTGAAAAACCCGCATTAGACGAAATGCACAGTGTAGTACATTGTTATATGAGTGAGTTGCACTGAAAAAACTTAGAATTTACTGAAAAACCCGCATTAGACGAAATGCACAGTGTAGTACATAGTATATGAGTGAATTGCACTGAAAAACTTAGAATTTACTGAAAAACCCGCATTAGACGAAATGCACAGTGTAGTACATTGTATATGAGTGAGTTGCACTGAAAAACTTAGAATTTACTGAAAAACCCGCATTAGAACAAATGAACAGTGTAGTACATTGTATATGAGTGAGTTGCACTGAAAAAAGTAGAATTTACTGAAAAACCCCGCTTTAGACGAAATGCACAGTGTAGTACATTGTATATGAGTGAGTTGCACTGAAAAACTTAGAATTTACTGAAAAACCCGCATTAGACGAAATGCACAGTGTAGTACATTGTATATGAGTGAGTTGCACTGAAAAACCTTAGAATTTACTGAAAAACCCGCATTAGACGAAATGCACAGTGTAGTACATGTATATGAGTGAGTTGCACTGAAAAACTTAGAATTTACTGAAAAACCCGCATTAGACGAAATGCACAGTGTAGTACATTGTATATGAGTGAGTTGCACTGAAAAACTTAGAATTTACTGAAAAACCCGCATTAGACGAAATGCACAGTGTAGTACATTGTATATGAGTGAGTTGCACTGAAAAAAGTAGAATTTACTGAAAAAACCCGCTTTAGACGAAATGCACAGTGTAGTACATTGTATATGAGTGAGTTGCACTGAAAAACTTAGAATTTACTGAAAAACCAGCATTAGACGAAATGAACAGTGTAGTACATTGTATATGAGTGAGTTGCACTGAAAAACGTAGAATTTACTGAAAAACCCGCTTTAGACGAAATGCACAGTGTAGTACATTGTATATGAGTGAGTTGCACTGAAATACTTAGAATTTACTGAAAAACCCGCATTAGACGAAATGAATAGTGTAGTACATTGTATATGAGTTGAGTTGCACTGAAAAACTTAGTATTTACTGAAAAACCCGCATTAGACGAAAATGCACAGTTTAGTACATTGTATATGAGTGAGTTGCACTGAAAAACTTAGAATTTACTGAAAACCCCGCATTAGGACGAAATGCACAGTGGTAGTACATTGTATATGAGTGAGTTGCACTGAAAAACTTAGAATTTACTGAAAAACCCGCATTAGACGAAATGCACAGTGTAGTACATGTATATGAGTGAGTTGCACTGAAAAACTTAGAATTTACTGAAAAACCCGCATTAGACGAAATGCACAGTGTAGTACATTGTATATGAGTGAGTTGCACTGAAAAACTTAGAATTTACTGAAAAACCCGCATTAGACGAAATGCACAGTGTAGTACATTGTATATGAGTGAGTTGCACTGAAAAACTTAGAATTTACTGAAAAACCCGCATTAGACGAAATGCACAGTGTAGTACATGTATATGAGTGAGTTGCACTGAAAACTTAGAATTTACTGAAAAACCCGCATTAGACAAAATGCACAGTGTAGTACATTGTATATGAGTGAGTTGCACTGAAAAACTTAGAATTTACTGAAAAACCCGCATTAGACGAAATGCACAGTGTAGTACATTGTATATGAGTGAGTTGCACTGAAAAACTTAGAATTTACTGAAAAACCCGCATTAGACGAAATGCACAGTGTAGTATATTGTATATGAGTGAGTTGCACTGAAAAACTTAGAATTTACTGAAAAACAAGCATTAGACGAAATGAACAGTGTAGTACATTGTATATGAGTGAGTTGCACTGAAAAACGTAGAATTTACTGAAAAACCCGCTTTAGACGAAATGCACAGTGTAGTACCTT
>NW_028227291.1:2063275-2087683 GCF_978045245.1 Mus caroli | reverse complement strand
CAATTCACTCATATACTATGTACTACACTGTGCATTTCGTCTAATGCGGGTTTTTCAGTAAATTCTAAGTTTTTCAGTGCAACTCACTCATATACTATGTACTACACTGTGCATTTCGTCTAATGCGGGTTTTTCAGTAAATTCTAAATTTTTCAGTGCAACTCACTCATATACTATGTACTACACTGTACATTTCTTCTAATGCGGGATTTTCAGTAAATTCTAAGTTTTTCAGTGCAACTCACTCATATACAATGTACTACACTGTGCATTTCATCTAACGCGGGTTTTTCAGTAAATTCTAAGTTTTTCAGTGCAACTCACTCATATACAATGTACTACACTGTGTATTTCGTCTAATTCGGGTTTTTCAGTAAATTCTAAGTTTTAGTGCAACTCACTCATATAAAATGTACTACACTGTGCATTTCGTCTAATGCGGGTTTTTCAGTAAATTCTAAGTTTTTCAGTGCAACTCACTCATATACAATGTACTACACTGTGCATTTCGTCTAATGCGGGTTTTACAGTAAATTCTAAGTTTTTCAGTGCAACTCACTCATATACAATGTACTACACTGTGCATTTCGTCTAATGCGGGTTTTTCAGTAAATTCTAAGTTTTTCAGTGCAACTCACTCATATACAATGTACTACACTGTGCATTTCGTCTAATGCGGGTTTTTCAGTAAATTCTAAGTATTTCAGTGCAACTCACTCATATACAATGTACTACACTGTGCATTTTGTCTAATGCGGGTTTTTCAGTAAATTCTAAGTTTTTCAGTGCAACTCACTCATATACAATGTACTACACTGTGCATTTCGTCTAATGCGGGTTTTTCAGTAAATTCTAAGTTTTTCAATAAAACTCACTCATATACAATATACTACACTGTGCATTTCGTCTAAAGCGGGTTTTTCAGTAAATTCTACGTTTTTCAGTGCAACTCACTCATATACAATGTACTACACTGTTCATTTCGTCTAATGCGGGGTTTTTTCAGTAAATTCTAAGTTTTTCAGTACAAGTCACTCATATACAATGTACTACACTGTGCATTTCGTCTAATGCGGGTTTTTCAGTAAATTCTAAGTTTTTCAGTGCAAGTCACTCATATACAATGTACTACACTGTGCATTTCGTCTAATGCGGGTTTTTCAGTAAATTCTAAGTTTTTCAGTGCAACTCACTCATATACATGTACTACACTGTGCATTTCGTCTAATGCGGGTTTTTCAGTAAATTCTAAGTTTTTCAGTGCAACTCACTCATATACAATGTACTACACTGTGCATTTCGTCTAATGCGGGTTTTTCAGTAAATTCTAAGTTTTTCAGTGCAACTCACTCATATACAATGTACTACACTGTGCATTTCGTCTAAAGCGGGTTTTTCAGTAAATTCTACGTTTTTCAGTGCAACTCACTCATATACAATGTACTACACTGTTCATTTCGTCTAATGCGGGTTTTTCAGTAAATTCTAAGTTTTTCAGTGCAACTCACTCATATACTATGTACTACACTGTGCATTTCGTCTAAATCGGGTTTTTCAGTAAATTCGAAGTTTTTCAGTGCAACTCACTCATATACTATGTACTACACTGTACATTTCGTCTAATGCGGGTTTTTCAGTAAATTCTAAATTTTTCAGTGCAACTCACTCATATACAATGTACTACACTGTGCATTTCGTCTAATGCGGGTTTTTCAGTAAATTCTAAGTTTTTCAGTGCAACTCACTCATATACAATGAACTACACTGTGTATTTCGTCTAATGCGGGTTTTTCAGTAAATTCTAAGTTTTTCAGTGCAACTCACTCATATACAATGTACTACACTGTGCATTTCGTCTAATGCGGGTTTTTCAGTAAATTCTAAGTTTTTCAGTGCAACTCACTCATATACAATGTACTACACTGTGCATTTCGTCTAATGCGGGTTTTTCAGTAAATTCTAAGTTTTTCAGTGCAACTCACTCATATACAATTTACTACACTGTGCATTTCGTCTAATGCGGGTTTTTTCAGTAAATTCTAAATTTTTCAGTGCAACTCACTCATATACAATGTACTACACTGTGCATTTCGTCTAATGCGGGTTTTTCAGTAAATTCTAAGTTTTTCAGTGCAACTCACTCATATACAATGTACTACACTGTGCATTTCGTCTAATGCGGGTTTTTCAGTAAATTCTAAGTTTTTCAGTGCAACTCACTCATATACAAGGTACTACACTGTGCATTTCGTCTAATGCGGGTTTTTCAGTAAATTCTAAGTTTTTCAATACAACTCACTCATATACAATGTACTACACTGTGCATTTCGTCTAAAGCGGGTTTTTCAGTAAATTCTAAGTTTTTCAGTGCAACTCACTCATATACAATGTACTACACTGTGCATTTCGTCTAATGCGGGTTTTTCAGTAAATTCTAAGTTTTTCAGTGCAATTCACTCATATACTATGTACTACACTGTGCATTTCGTCTAATGCGGGTTTTTCAGTAAATTCTAAGTTTTTCAGTGCAACTCACTCATATACTATGTACTACACTGTGCATTTCGTCTAATGCGGGTTTTTCAGTAAATTCTAAATTTTTCAGTGCAACTCACTCATATACTATGTACTACACTGTACATTTCTTCTAATGCGGGTTTTTCAGTAAATTCTAAGTTTTTCAGTGCAACTCACTCATATACAATGTACTACACTGTGCATTTCGTCTAATGCGGGTTTTTCAGTAAATTCTAAGTTTTTCAGTGCAACTCACTCATATACAATGTACTACACTGTGCATTTCGTCTAATGCGGGTTTTTCAGTAAATTCTAAGTTTTTCAGTGCAACTCACTCATATACTATGTACTACACTGTGCATTTCGTCTAATGCGGGTTTTTCAGTAAATTCTAAATTTTTCAGTGCAACTCACTCATATACTATGTACTACACTGTACATTTCTTCTAATGCGGGTTTTTCAGTAAATTCTAAGTTTTTCAGTGCAACTCACTCATATACAATGTACTACACTGTGCATTTCGTCTAATGCGGGTTTTTCAGTAAATTCTAAGTTTTTCAGTGCAACTCACTCATATACAATGTACTACACTGTGTATTTCGTCTAATTCGGGTTTTTCAGTAAATTCTAAGTTTTAGTGCAACTCACTCATATACAATGTACTACACTGTGCATTTCGTCTAATGCGGGTTTTTCAGTAAATTCTAAGTTTTTCAGTGCAACTCACTCATATACATGTACTACACTGTGCATTTCGTCTAATGCGGGTTTTTCAGTAAATTCTAAGTATTTCAGTGCAACTCACTCATATACAATGTACTACACTGTGCATTTTGTCTAATGCGGGTTTTTCAGTAAATTCTAAGTTTTTCAGTGCAACTCACTCATATACAATGTACTACACTGTGCATTTCGTCTAATGCGGGTTTTTTCAGTAAATTCTAAGTTTTTCAATAAAACTCACTCATATACAATGTACTACACTGTGCATTTCGTCTAATGCGGGTTTTTCAGTAAATTCTACGTTTTTCAGTGCAACTCACTCATATACAATGTACTACACTGTTCATTTCGTCTAATGCGGGTTTTTCAGTAAATTCTAAGTTTTTCAGTACAAGTCACTCATATACAATGTACTACACTGTGCATTTCGTCTAATGCGGGTTTTTCAGTAAATTCTAAGTTTTTCAGTGCAACTCACTCATATACAATGTACTACACTGTGCATTTCGTCTAATGCGGGTTTTTCAGTAAATTCTAAGTTTTTCAGTGCAACTCACTCATATACATGTACTACACTGTGCATTTCGTCTAATGCGGGTTTTTCAGTAAATTCTAAGTTTTTCAGTGCAACTCACTCATATACAATGTACTACACTGTGCATTTCGTCTAATGCGGGTTTTTCAGTAAATTCTACGTTTTTCAGTGCAACTCACTCATATACAATGTACTACACTGTGCATTTCGTCTAAAGCGGGTTTTTCAGTAAATTCTACGTTTTTCAGTGCAACTCACTCATATACAATGTACTACACTGTTCATTTCGTCTAATGCGGGTTTTTCAGTAAATTCTAAGTTTTTCAGTGCAACTCACTCATATACTATGTACTACACTGTGCATTTCGTCTAAAGCGGGTTTTTCAGTAAATTCTAAGTTTTTCAGTGCAACTCACTCATATACAAGGTACTACACTGTGCATTTCGTCTAATGCGGGTTTTTCAGTAAATTCTAAGTTTTTCAATACAACTCACTCATATACAATGTACTACACTGTGCATTTCGTCTAAAGCGGGTTTTTCAGTAAATTCTAAGTTTTTCAGTGCAACTCACTCATATACAATGTACTACACTGTGCATTTCGTCTAATGCGGGTTTTTCAGTAAATTCTAAGTTTTTCAGTGCAATTCACTCATATACTATGTACTACACTGTGCATTTCGTCTAATGCGGGTTTTTCAGTAAATTCTAAGTTTTTCAGTGCAACTCACTCATATACTATGTACTACACTGTGCATTTCGTCTAATGCGGGTTTTTCAGTAAATTCTAAATTTTTCAGTGCAACTCACTCATATACTATGTACTACACTGTACATTTCTTCTAATGCGGGTTTTTCAGTAAATTCTAAGTTTTTCAGTGCAACTCACTCATATACAATGTACTACACTGTGCATTTCGTCTAACGCGGGTTTTTCAGTAAATTCTAAGTTTTTCAGTGCAACTCACTCATATACAATGTACTACACTGTGTATTTCGTCTAATTCGGGTTTTTCAGTAAATTCTAAGTTTTAGTGCAACTCACTCATATAAAATGTACTACACTGTGCATTTCGTCTAATGCGGGTTTTTCAGTAAATTCTAAGTTTTTCAGTGCAACTCACTCATATACAATGTACTACACTGTGCATTTCGTCTAATGCGGGTTTTACAGTAAATTCTAAGTTTTTCAGTGCAACTCACTCATATACAATGTACTACACTGTGCATTTCGTCTAATGCGGGTTTTTCAGTAAATTCTAAGTTTTTCAGTGCAACTCACTCATATACAATGTACTACACTGTGCATTTCGTCTAATGCGGGTTTTTCAGTAAATTCTAAGTATTTCAGTGCAACTCACTCATATACAATGTACTACACTGTGCATTTTGTCTAATGCGGGTTTTTCAGTAAATTCTAAGTTTTTCAGTGCAACTCACTCATATACAATGTACTACACTGTGCATTTCGTCTAATGCGGGTTTTTCAGTAAATTCTAAGTTTTTCAATAAAACTCACTCATATACAATATACTACACTGTGCATTTCGTCTAAAGCGGGTTTTTCAGTAAATTCTACGTTTTTCAGTGCAACTCACTCATATACAATGTACTACACTGTTCATTTCGTCTAATGCGGGTTTTTCAGTAAATTCTAAGTTTTTCAGTACAAGTCACTCATATACAATGTACTACACTGTGCATTTCGTCTAATGCGGGTTTTTCAGTAAATTCTAAGTTTTTCAGTGCAAGTCACTCATATACAATGTACTACACTGTGCATTTCGTCTAATGCGGGTTTTTCAGTAAATTCTAAGTTTTTCAGTGCAACTCACTCATATACATGTACTACACTGTGCATTTCGTCTAATGCGGGTTTTTCAGTAAATTCTAAGTTTTTCAGTGCAACTCACTCATATACAATGTACTACACTGTGCATTTCGTCTAATGCGGGTTTTTCAGTAAATTCTAAGTTTTTCAGTGCAACTCACTCATATACAATGTACTACACTGTGCATTTCGTCTAAAGCGGGTTTTTCAGTAAATTCTACGTTTTTCAGTGCAACTCACGCATATACAATATACTACACTGTTCATTTCGTCTAATGCGGGTTTTTCAGTAAATTCTAAGTTTTTCAGTGCAACTCACTCATATACTATGTACTACACTGTGCATTTCGTCTAAATCGGGTTTTTCAGTAAATTCGAAGTTTTTCAGTGCAACTCACTCATATACTATGTACTACACTGTACATTTCGTCTAATGCGGGTTTTTCAGTAAATTCTAAATTTTTCAGTGCAACTCACTCATATACAATGTACTACACTGTGCATTTCGTCTAATGCGGGTTTTTCAGTAAATTCTAAGTTTTTCAGTGCAACTCACTCATATACAATGAACTACACTGTGTATTTCGTCTAATGCGGGTTTTTCAGTAAATTCTAAGTTTTTCAGTGCAACTCACTCATATACAATGTACTACACTGTGCATTTCGTCTAATGCGGGTTTTTCAGTAAATTCTAAGTTTTTCAGTGCAACTCACTCATATACAATGTACTACACTGTGCATTTCGTCTAATGCGGGTTTTTCAGTAAATTCTAAGTTTTTCAGTGCAACTCACTCATATACAATTTACTACACTGTGCATTTCGTCTAATGCGGGTTTTTCAGTAAATTCTAAATTTTTCAGTGCAACTCACTCATATACAATGTACTACACTGTGCATTTCGTCTAATGCGGGTTTTTCAGTAAATTCTAAGTTTTTCAGTGCAACTCACTCATATACAATGTACTACACTGTGCATTTCGTCTAATGCGGGTTTTTCAGTAAATTCTAAGTTTTTCAGTGCAACTCACTCATATACAAGGTACTACACTGTGCATTTCGTCTAATGCGGGTTTTTCAGTAAATTCTAAGTTTTTCAATACAACTCACTCATATACAATGTACTACACTGTGCATTTCGTCTAAAGCGGGTTTTTCAGTAAATTCTAAGTTTTTCAGTGCAACTCACTCATATACAATGTACTACACTGTGCATTTCGTCTAATGCGGGTTTTTCAGTAAATTCTAAGTTTTTCAGTGCAATTCACTCATATACTATGTACTACACTGTGCATTTCGTCTAATGCGGGTTTTTCAGTAAATTCTAAGTTTTTCAGTGCAACTCACTCATATACTATGTACTACACTGTGCATTTCGTCTAATGCGGGTTTTTCAGTAAATTCTAAATTTTTCAGTGCAACTCACTCATATACTATGTACTACACTGTACATTTCTTCTAATGCGGGTTTTTCAGTAAATTCTAAGTTTTTCAGTGCAACTCACTCATATACAATGTACTACACTGTGCATTTCGTCTAATGCGGGTTTTTCAGTAAATTCTAAGTTTTTCAGTGCAACTCACTCATATACAATGTACTACACTGTGCATTTCGTCTAATGCGGGTTTTTCAGTAAATTCTAAGTTTTTCAGTGCAACTCACTCATATACTATGTACTACACTGTGCATTTCGTCTAATGCGGGTTTTTCAGTAAATTCTAAATTTTTCAGTGCAACTCACTCATATACTATGTACTACACTGTACATTTCTTCTAATGCGGGTTTTTCAGTAAATTCTAAGTTTTTCAGTGCAACTCACTCATATACAATGTACTACACTGTGCATTTCGTCTAATGCGGGTTTTTCAGTAAATTCTAAGTTTTTCAGTGCAACTCACTCATATACAATGTACTACACTGTGTATTTCGTCTAATTCGGGTTTTTCAGTAAATTCTAAGTTTTAGTGCAACTCACTCATATACAATGTACTACACTGTGCATTTCGTCTAATGCGGGTTTTTCAGTAAATTCTAAGTTTTTCAGTGCAACTCACTCATATACAATGTACTACACTGTGCATTTCGTCTAATGCGGGTTTTACAGTAAATTCTAAGTTTTTCAGTGCAACTCACTCATATACAATGTACTACACTGTGCATTTCGTCTAATGCGGGTTTTTCAGTAAATTCTAAGTTTTTCAGTGCAACTCACTCATATACAATGTACTACACTGTGCATTTCGTCTAATGCGGGTTTTTCAGTAAATTCTAAGTATTTCAGTGCAACTCACTCATATACAATGTACTACACTGTGCATTTTGTCTAATGCGGGTTTTTCAGTAAATTCTAAGTTTTTCAGTGCAACTCACTCATATACAATGTACTACACTGTGCATTTCGTCTAATGCGTGTTTTTCAGTAAATTCTAAGTTTTTCAATAAAACTCACTCATATACAATGTACTACACTGTGCATTTCGTCTAAAGCGGGTTTTTCAGTAAATTCTACGTTTTTCAGTGCAACTCACTCATATACAATGTACTACACTGTTCATTTCGTCTAATGCGGGTTTTTCAGTAAATTCTAAGTTTTTCAGTACAAGTCACTCATATACAATGTACGACACTGTGCATTTCGTCTAATGCGGGTTTTTCAGTAAATTCTAAGTTTTTCAGTGCAACTTACTCATATACAATGTACTACACTGTGCATTTCGTCTAATGCGGGTTTTTCAGTAAATACTAAGTTTTTCAGTGCAACTCACTCATATACATGTACTACACTGTGCATTTCGTCTAATGCGGGTTTTTCAGTAAATTCTAAGTATTTCACTGCAACTCACTCATATACAATGTACTACACTGTGCATTTTGTCTAATGCGGGTTTTTCAGTAAATTCTAAGTTTTTCAGTGCAACTCACTCATATACAATGTACTACACTGTGCATTTCGTCTAATGCGGGTTTTTCAGTAAATTCTAAGTTTTTCAATAAAACTCACTCATATACAATGTACTACACTGTGCATTTCGTCTAAAGCGGGTTTTTCAGTAAATTCTACGTTTTTCAGTGCAACTCACTCATATACAATGTACTACACTGTTCATTTCGTCTAATGCGGGTTTTTCAGTAAATTCTAAGTTTTTCAGTACAAGTCACTCATATACAATGTACTACACTGTGCATTTCGTCTAATGCGGGTTTTTCAGTAAATTCTAAGTTTTTCAGTGCAAGTCACTCATATACAATGTACTACACTGTGCATTTCGTCTAATGCGGGTTTTTCAGTAAATTCTAAGTTTTTCAGTGCAACTCACTCATATACATGTACTACACTGTGCATTTCGTCTAATGCGGGTTTTTCAGTAAATTCTAAGTTTTTCAGTGCAACTCACTCATATACAATGTACTACACTGTGCATTTCGTCTAATGCGGGTTTTTCAGTAAATTCTAAGTTTTTCAGTGCAACTCACTCATATACAATGTACTACACTGTGCATTTCGTCTAAAGCGGGTTTTTCAGTAAATTCTACGTTTTTCAGTGCAACTCACTCATATACAATGTACTACACTGTTCATTTCGTCTAATGCGGGTTTTTCAGTAAATTCTAAGTTTTTCAGTGCAACTCACTCATATACTATGTACTACACTGTGCATTTCGTCTAAATCGGGTTTTTCAGTAAATTCGAAGTTTTTCAGTGCAACTCACTCATATACTATATACTACACTGTACATTTCGTCTAATGCGGGTTTTTCAGTAAATTCTAAATTTTTCAGTGCAACTCACTCATATACAATGTACTACACTGTGCATTTCGTCTAATGCGGGTTTTTCAGTAAATTCTAAGTTTTTCAGTGCAACTCACTCATATACAATGTACTACACTGTGTATTTCGTCTAATGCGGGTTTTTCAGTAAATTCTAAGTTTTTCAGTGCAACTCACTCATATACAATGTACTACACTGTGCATTTCGTCTAATGCGGGTTTTTCAGTAAATTCTAAGTTTTTCAGTGCAACTCACTCATATACAATTTACTACACTGTGCATTTCGTCTAATGCGGGTTTTTCAGTAAATTCTAAGTTTTTCAGTGCAACTCACTCATATACAATTTACTACACTGTGCATTTCGTCTAATGCGGGTTTTTCAGTAAATTCTAAATTTTTCAGTGCAACTCACTCATATACAATGTACTACACTGTGCATTTCGTCTAATGCGGGTTTTTCAGTAAATTCTAAGTTTTTCAGTGCAACTCACTCATATACAATGTACTACACTGTGCATTTCGTCTAATGCGGGTTTTTCAGTAAATTCTAAGTTTTTCAGTGCAACTCACTCATATACAAGGTACTACACTGTGCATTTCGTCTAATGCGGGTTTTTCAGTAAATTCTAAGTTTTTCAATACAACTCACTCATATACAATGTACTACACTGTGCATTTCGTCTAAAGCGGGTTTTTCAGTAAATTCTAAGTTTTTCAGTGCAACTCACTCATATACAATGTACTACACTGTGCATTTCGTCTAATGCGGGTTTTTCAGTAAATTCTAAGTTTTTCAGTGCAATTCACTCATATACTATGTACTACACTGTGCATTTCGTCTAATGCGGGTTTTTCAGTAAATTCTAAGTTTTTCAGTGCAACTCACTCATATACTATGTACTACACTGTGCATTTCGTCTAATGCGGGTTTTTCAGTAAATTCTAAATTTTTCAGTGCAACTCACTCATATACTATGTACTACACTGTACATTTCTTCTAATGCGGGTTTTTCAGTAAATTCTAAGTTTTTCAGTGCAACTCACTCATATACAATGTACTACACTGTGCATTTCGTCTAATGCGGGTTTTTCAGTAAATTCTAAGTTTTTCAGTGCAACTCACTCATATACAATGTACTACACTGTGCATTTCGTCTAATGCGGGTTTTTCAGTAAATTCTAAGTTTTTCAGTGCAACTCACTCATATACTATGTACTACACTGTGCATTTCGTCTAATGCGGGGTTTTTCAGTAAATTCTAAATTTTTCAGTGCAACTCACTCATATACTATGTACTACACTGTACATTTCTTCTAATGCGGGTTTTTCAGTAAATTCTAAGTTTTTCAGTGCAACTCACTCATATACAATGTACTACACTGTGCATTTCGTCTAATGCGGGTTTTTCAGTAAATTCTAAGTTTTTCAGTGCAACTCACTCATATACAATGTACTACACTGTGTATTTCGTCTAATTCGGGTTTTTCAGTAAATTCTAAGTTTTAGTGCAACTCACTCATATACAATGTACTACACTGTGCATTTCGTCTAATGCGGGTTTTTCAGTAAATTCTAAGTTTTTCAGTGCAACTCACTCATATACAATGTACTACACTGTGCATTTCGTCTAATGCGGGTTTTACAGTAAATTCTAAGTTTTTCAGTGCAACTCACTCATATACAATGTACTACACTGTGCATTTCGTCTAATGCGGGTTTTTCAGTAAATTCTAAGTTTTTCAGTGCAACTCACTCATATACAATGTACTACACTGTGCATTTCGTCTAATGCGGGTTTTTCAGTAAATTCTAAGTATTTCAGTGCAACTCACTCATATACAATGTACTACACTGTGCATTTTGTCTAATGCGGGTTTTTCAGTAAATTCTAAGTTTTTCAGTGCAACTCACTCATATACAATGTACTACACTGTGCATTTCGTCTAATGCGTGTTTTTCAGTAAATTCTAAGTTTTTCAATAAAACTCACTCATATACAATGTACTACACTGTGCATTTCGTCTAAAGCGGGTTTTTCAGTAAATTCTACGTTTTTCAGTGCAACTCACTCATATACAATGTACTACACTGTTCATTTCGTCTAATGCGGGTTTTTCAGTAAATTCTAAGTTTTTCAGTACAAGTCACTCATATACAATGTACTACACTGTGCATTTCGTCTAATGCGGGTTTTTCAGTAAATTCTAAGTTTTTCAGTGCAACTTACTCATATACAATGTACTACACTGTGCATTTCGTCTAATGCGGGTTTTTCAGTAAATACTAAGTTTTTCAGTGCAACTCACTCATATACATGTACTACACTGTGCATTTCGTCTAATGCGGGTTTTTCAGTAAATTCTAAGTTTTTCAGTGCAACTCACTCATATACAATGTACTACACTGTGCATTTCGTCTAATGCGGGTTTTTCAGTAAATTCTAAGTTTTTCAGTGCAACTCACTCATATACAATGTACTACACTGTGCATTTCGTCTAAAGCGGGTTTTTCAGTAAATTCTACGTTTTTCAGTGCAACTCACTCATATACAATGTACTACACTGTTCATTTCGTCTAATGCGGGTTTTTCAGTAAATTCTAAGTTTTTCAGTGCAACTCACTCATATACAATGTACTACACTGTGCATTTCGTCTAATGCTGGTTTTTCAGTAAATTCTAAGTTTTTCAGTGCAACGCACTCATATACTATGTACTACACTGTGCATTTCGTCTAATGCGGGTTTTTCAGTAAATTCGAAGTTTTTCAGTGCAACTCACTCATATACTATGTACTACACTGTACATTTCGTCTAATGCGGGTTTTTCAGTAAATTCTAAATTTTTCAGTGCAACTCACTCATATACAATGTACTACACTGTGCATTTCGTCTAATGCGGGTTTTTCAGTAAATTCTAAGTTTTTCAGTGCAACTCACTCATATACAATGTACTACACTGTGTATTTCGTCTAATGCGGGTTTTTCAGTAAATTCTAAGTTTTTCAGTGCAACTCACTCATATACAATGTACTACACTGTGCATTTCGTCTAATGCGGGTTTTTCAGTAAATTCTAAGTTTTTCAGTGCAACTCACTCATATACAATGTACTACACTGTGCATTTCGTCTAATGCGGGTTTTTCAGTAAATTCTAAGTTTTTCAGTGCAACTCACTCATATACAATTTACTACACTGTGCATTTCGTCTAATGCGGGTTTTTCAGTAAATTCTAAATTTTTCAGTGCAACTCACTCATATACAATGTACTACACTGTGCATTTCGTCTAATGCGGGTTTTTCAGTAAATTCTAAGTTTTTCAGTGCAACTCACTCATATACAATGTACTACACTGTGCATTTCGTCTAATGCGGGTTTTTCAGTAAATTCTAAATTTTTCAGTGCAACTCACTCATATACAATGTACTACACTGTGCATTTCGTCTAATGCGGGTTTTTCAGTAAATTCTAAGTTTTTCAGTGCAACTCACTCATATACTATGTACTACACTGTGCATTTCGTCTAATGCGGGTTTTTCAGTAAATTCTAAGTTTTTCAGTGCAACTCACTCATATACAATGTACTACACTGTGCATTTCGTCTAATGCGGGTTTTTCAGTAAATTCTAAGTATTTCAGTGCAACTCACTCATATACAATGTACTACACTGTGCATTTCGTCTAATGCGGGTTTTTCAGTAAATTCTAAGTTTTTCAGTGCAACTCACTCATATACAATGTACTACACTGTGCATTTCGTCTAATGCGGGTTTTTCAGTAAATTCTAAGTTTTTCAATAAAACTCACTCATATACAATGTACTACACTGTGCATTTCGTCTAAAGCGTGTTTTTCAGTAAATTCTACGTTTTTCAGTGCAACTCACTCATATACAATGTACTACACTGTTCATTTCGTCTAATGCGGGTTTCTCAGTAAATTCTAAGTTCTTCAGTGCAACTCACTCATATACAATGTACTACACTGTGCATTTCGTCTAATGCGGGTTTTTCAGTAAATTCTAAGTTTTTCAGTGCAACTCACTCATATACTATGTACTACACTGTGCATTTCGTCTAATGCAGGTTTTTCAGTAAATTCGAAGTTTTTCAGTGCAACTCACTCATATACTATGTACTACACTGTACATTTCGTCTAATGCGGGTTTTTCAGTAAATTCTAAATTTTTCAGTGCAACTCACTCATATACAATGTACTACACTGTGCATTTGTTCTAATGCGGGTTTTTCAGTAAATTCTAAGTTTTTCAGTGCAACTCACTCATATACAATGTACTACACTGTGTATTTCGTCTAATGCGGGTTTTTCAGTAAATTCTAAGTTTTTCAGTGCAACTCACTCATATACAATGTACTACACTGTGCATTTCGTCTAATGCGGGTTTTTCAGTAAATTCTAAGTTTTTCAGTGCAACTCACTCATATACAATGTACTACACTGTGCATTTCGTCTAATGCGGGTTTTTCATTAAATTCTAAGTTTTTCAGTGCAACTCACTCATATACAATTTACTACACTGTGCATTTCGTCTAATGCGGGTTTTTCAGTAAATTCTAAATTTTTCAGTGCAACTCACTCATATACAATGTACTACACTGTGCATTTCGTCTAATGCGGGTTTTTCAGTAAATTCTAAGTTTTTCAGTGCAACTCACTCATATACAATGTACTACACTGTGCATTTCGTCTAATGCGGGTTTTTCAGTAAATTCTAAGTTTTTCAGTGCAACTCACTCATATACTATGTACTACACTGTGCATTTCGTCTAATGCGGGTTTTTCAGTAAATTCTAAGTTTTTCAATACAACTCACTCATATACAATGTACTACACTGTGCATTTCGTCTAAAGCGGGTTTTTCAGTAAATTCTACGTTTTTCAGTGCAACTCACTCATATACAATGTACTACACTGTTCATTTCATCTAATGCTGGTTTTTCAGTAAATTCTAAGTTTTTCAGTGCAACTCACTCATATACAATGTACTACACTGTGCATTTCGTCTAAAGCAGGTTTTTCAGTAAATTCTACTTTTTTCAGTGCAACTCACTCATATGCAATGTACTACACTGTGCATTTGGTCTAATGCGGGTTTTTCAGTAAATTCTAAGTTTTTCAGTGCAACTCACTCATATACAATGTACTACACTGTGTATTTCGTCTAATGCGGGTTTTTCAGTAAATTCTAAGTTTTTCAGTGCAACTCACTCATATACAATGTACTACACTGTGCATTTCGTCTAATGCGGGTTTTTCAGTAAATTCTAAGTTTTTCAGTGCAACTCACTCATATACAATGTACTACACTGTGCATTTCGTCTAATGTGTGTTTTTCAGTAAATTCTAAATTTTTCAGTGCAACTCACTCATATACAATTTACTACACTGTGCATTTCGTCTAATGCGGGTTTTTCAGTAAATTCTAAATTTTTCAGTGCAACTCACTCATATACAATGTACTACACTGTGCATTTCGTCTAATGCGGGTTTTTCAGTAAATTCTAAGTTTTTCAGTGCAACTCACTCATATACAATGTACTACACTGTGCATTTCGTCTAATGCGGGTTTTTCAGTAAATTCTAAATTTTTCAGTGCAACTCACTCATATACAATGTACTACACTGTGCATTTCGTCTAATGCGGGTTTTTCAGTAAATTCTAAGTTTTTCAGTGCAACTCACTCATATACTATGTACTACACTGTGCATTTCGTCTAATGCGGGTTTTTCAGTAAATTCTAAGTTTTTCAGTGCAACTCACTCATATACAATGTACTACACTGTGCATTTCGTCTAATGCGGGTTTTTCAGTAAATTCTAAGTATTTCAGTGCAACTCACTCATATACAATGTACTACACTGTGCATTTCGTCTAATGCGGGTTTTTCAGTAAATTCTAAGTTTTTCAGTGCAACTCACTCATATACAATGTACTACACTGTGCATTTCGTCTAATGCGGGTTTTGCAGTAAATTCTAAGTTTTTCAATAAAACTCACTCATATACAATGTACTACACTGTGCATTTCGTCTAAAGCGTGTTTTTCAGTAAATTCTACGTTTTTCAGTGCAACTCACTCATATACAATGTACTACACTGTTCATTTCGTCTAATGCGGGTTTCTCAGTAAATTCTAAGTTCTTCAGTGCAACTCACTCATATACAATGTACTACACTGTGCATTTCGTCTAATGCGGGTTTTTCAGTAAATTCTAAGTTTTTCAGTGCAACTCACTCATATACAATGTACTACACTGTGCATTTCGTCTAATGCGGGTTTTTCAGTAAATTCTAAGTTTTTCAGTGCAACTCACTCATATACAATGTACTACACTGTGCATTTCGTCTAATGCGGGTTTTTCAGTAAATTCTAAGTTTTTCAGTGCAACTCACTCATATACTATGTACTACACTGTGCATTTCGTCTAATGCGGGTTTTTCAGTAAATTCTAAATTTTTCAGTGCAACTCACTCATATACTATGTACTACACTGTACATTTCTTCTAATGCGGGTTTTTCAGTAAATTCTAAGTTTTTCAGTGCAACTCACTCATATACAATGTACTACACTGTGCATTTCGTCTAATGCGGGTTTTTCAGTAAATTCTAAGTTTTTCAGTGCAACTCACTCATATACAATGTACTACACTGTGTATTTCGTCTAATTCGGGTTTTTCAGTAAATTCTAAGTTTTAGTGCAACTCACTCATATACAATGTACTACACTGTGCATTTCGTCTAATGCGGGTTTTTCAGTAAATTCTAAGTTTTTCAGTGCAACTCACTCATATACAATGTACTACACTGTGCATTTCGTCTAATGCGGGTTTTACAGTAAATTCTAAGTTTTTCAGTGCAACTCACTCATATACAATGTACTACACTGTGCATTTCGTCTAATGCGGGTTTTTCAGTAAATTCTAAGTTTTTCAGTGCAACTCACTCATATACAATGTACTACACTGTGCATTTCGTCTAATGCGGGTTTTTCAGTAAATTCTAAGTATTTCAGTGCAACTCACTCATATACAATGTACTACACTGTGCATTTTGTCTAATGCGGGTTTTTCAGTAAATTCTAAGTTTTTCAGTGCAACTCACTCATATACAATGTACTACACTGTGCATTTCGTCTAATGCGTGTTTTTCAGTAAATTCTAAGTTTTTCAATAAAACTCACTCATATACAATGTACTACACTGTGCATTTCGTCTAAAGCGGGTTTTTCAGTAAATTCTACGTTTTTCAGTGCAACTCACTCATATACAATGTACTACACTGTTCATTTCGTCTAATGCGGGTTTTTCAGTAAATTCTAAGTTTTTCAGTACAAGTCACTCATATACAATGTACTACACTGTGCATTTCGTCTAATGCGGGTTTTTCAGTAAATTCTAAGTTTTTCAGTGCAACTTACTCATATACAATGTACTACACTGTGCATTTCGTCTAATGCGGGTTTTTCAGTAAATACTAAGTTTTTCAGTGCAACTCACTCATATACATGTACTACACTGTGCATTTCGTCTAATGCGGGTTTTTTCAGTAAATTCTAAGTTTTTCAGTGCAACTCACTCATATACAATGTACTACACTGTGCATTTCGTCTAATGCGGGTTTTTCAGTAAATTCTAAGTTTTTCAGTGCAACTCACTCATATACAATGTACTACACTGTGCATTTCGTCTAAAGCGGGTTTTTCAGTAAATTCTACGTTTTTCAGTGCAACTCACTCATATACAATGTACTACACTGTTCATTTCGTCTAATGCGGGTTTTTCAGTAAATTCTAAGTTTTTCAGTGCAACTCACTCATATACAATGTACTACACTGTGCATTTCGTCTAATGCTGGTTTTTCAGTAAATTCTAAGTTTTTCAGTGCAACGCACTCATATACTATGTACTACACTGTGCATTTCGTCTAATGCGGGTTTTTCAGTAAATTCGAAGTTTTTCAGTGCAACTCACTCATATACTATGTACTACACTGTACATTTCGTCTAATGCGGGTTTTTCAGTAAATTCTAAATTTTTCAGTGCAACTCACTCATATACAATGTACTACACTGTGCATTTCGTCTAATGCGGGTTTTTCAGTAAATTCTAAGTTTTTCAGTGCAACTCACTCATATACAATGTACTACACTGTGTATTTCGTCTAATGCGGGTTTTTCAGTAAATTCTAAGTTTTTCAGTGCAACTCACTCATATACAATGTACTACACTGTGCATTTCGTCTAATGCGGGTTTTTCAGTAAATTCTAAGTTTTTCAGTGCAACTCACTCATATACAATGTACTACACTGTGCATTTCGTCTAATGCGGGTTTTTCAGTAAATTCTAAGTTTTTCAGTGCAACTCACTCATATACAATTTACTACACTGTGCATTTCGTCTAATGCGGGTTTTTCAGTAAATTCTAAATTTTTCAGTGCAACTCACTCATATACAATGTACTACACTGTGCATTTCGTCTAATGCGGGTTTTTCAGTAAATTCTAAGTTTTTCAGTGCAACTCACTCATATACAATGTACTACACTGTGCATTTCGTCTAATGCGGGTTTTTCAGTAAATTCTAAATTTTTCAGTGCAACTCACTCATATACAATGTACTACACTGTGCATTTCGTCTAATGCGGGTTTTTCAGTAAATTCTAAGTTTTTCAGTGCAACTCACTCATATACTATGTACTACACTGTGCATTTCGTCTAATGCGGGTTTTTCAGTAAATTCTAAGTTTTTCAGTGCAACTCACTCATATACAATGTACTACACTGTGCATTTCGTCTAATGCGGGTTTTTCAGTAAATTCTAAGTTTTTCAGTGCAACTCACTCATATACAATGTACTACACTGTGCATTTCGTCTAATGCGGGTTTTTCAGTAAATTCTAAGTTTTTCAGTGCAACTCACTCATATACAATGTACTACACTGTGCATTTCGTCTAATGCGGGTTTTTCATTAAATTCTAAGTTTTTCAGTGCAACTCACTCATATACAATTTACTACACTGTGCATTTCGTCTAATGCGGGTTTTTCAGTAAATTCTAAATTTTTCAGTGCAACTCACTCATATACAATGTACTACACTGTGCATTTCGTCTAATGCGGGTTTTTCAGTAAATTCTAAGTTTTTCAGTGCAACTCACTCATATACAATGTACTACACTGTGCATTTCGTCTAATGCGGGTTTTTCAGTAAATTCTAAGTTTTTCAGTGCAACTCACTCATATACTATGTACTACACTGTGCATTTCGTCTAATGCGGGTTTTTCAGTAAATTCTAAGTTTTTCAATACAACTCACTCATATACAATGTACTACACTGTGCATTTCGTCTAAAGCGGGTTTTTCAGTAAATTCTACGTTTTTCAGTGCAACTCACTCATATACAATGTACTACACTGTTCATTTCATCTAATGCTGGTTTTTCAGTAAATTCTAAGTTTTTCAGTGCAACTCACTCATATACAATGTACTACACTGTGCATTTCGTCTAAAGCAGGTTTTTCAGTAAATTCTACTTTTTTCAGTGCAACTCACTCATATGCAATGTACTACACTGTGCATTTGGTCTAATGCGGGTTTTTCAGTAAATTCTAAGTTTTTCAGTGCAACTCACTCATATACAATGTACTACACTGTGTATTTCGTCTAATGCGGGTTTTTCAGTAAATTCTAAGTTTTTCAGTGCAACTCACTCATATACAATGTACTACACTGTGCATTTCGTCTAATGCGGGTTTTTCAGTAAATTCTAAGTTTTTCAGTGCAACTCACTCATATACAATGTACTACACTGTGCATTTCGTCTAATGTGTGTTTTTCAGTAAATTCTAAATTTTTCAGTGCAACTCACTCATATACAATTTACTACACTGTGCATTTCGTCTAATGCGGGTTTTTCAGTAAATTCTAAATTTTTCAGTGCAACTCACTCATATACAATGTACTACACTGTGCATTTCGTCTAATGCGGGTTTTTCAGTAAATTCTAAGTTTTTCAGTGCAACTCACTCATATACAATGTACTACACTGTGCATTTCGTCTAATGCGGGTTTTTCAGTAAATTCTAAATTTTTCAGTGCAACTCACTCATATACAATGTACTACACTGTGCATTTCGTCTAATGCGGGTTTTTCAGTAAATTCTAAGTTTTTCAGTGCAACTCACTCATATACTATGTACTACACTGTGCATTTCGTCTAATGCGGGTTTTTCAGTAAATTCTAAGTTTTTCAGTGCAACTCACTCATATACAATGTACTACACTGTGCATTTCGTCTAATGCGGGTTTTTCAGTAAATTCTAAGTATTTCAGTGCAACTCACTCATATACAATGTACTACACTGTGCATTTCGTCTAATGCGGGTTTTTCAGTAAATTCTAAGTTTTTCAGTGCAACTCACTCATATACAATGTACTACACTGTGCATTTCGTCTAATGCGGGTTTTTCAGTAAATTCTAAGTTTTTCAATAAAACTCACTCATATACAATGTACTACACTGTGCATTTCGTCTAAAGCGTGTTTTTCAGTAAATTCTACGTTTTTCAGTGCAACTCACTCATATACAATGTACTACACTGTTCATTTCGTCTAATGCGGGTTTCTCAGTAAATTCTAAGTTCTTCAGTGCAACTCACTCATATACAATGTACTACACTGTGCATTTCGTCTAATGCGGGTTTTTCAGTAAATTCTAAGTTTTTCAGTGCAACTCACTCATATACTATGTACTACACTGTGCATTTCGTCTAATGCAGGTTTTTCAGTAAATTCGAAGTTTTTCAGTGCAACTCACTCATATACTATGTACTACACTGTACATTTCGTCTAATGCGGGTTTTTCAGTAAATTCTAAATTTTTCAGTGCAACTCACTCATATACAATGTACTACACTGTGCATTTGTTCTAATGCGGGTTTTTCAGTAAATTCTAAGTTTTTCAGTGCAACTCACTCATATACAATGTACTACACTGTGTATTTCGTCTAATGCGGGTTTTTCAGTAAATTCTAAGTTTTTCAGTGCAACTCACTCATATACAATGTACTACACTGTGCATTTCGTCTAATGCGGGTTTTTCAGTAAATTCTAAGTTTTTCAGTGCAACTCACTCATATACAATGTACTACACTGTGCATTTCGTCTAATGCGGGTTTTTCATTAAATTCTAAGTTTTTCAGTGCAACTCACTCATATACAATTTACTACACTGTGCATTTCGTCTAATGCGGGTTTTTCAGTAAATTCTAAATTTTTCAGTGCAACTCACTCATATACAATGTACTACACTGTGCATTTCGTCTAATGCGGGTTTTTCAGTAAATTCTAAGTTTTTCAGTGCAACTCACTCATATACAATGTACTACACTGTGCATTTCGTCTAATGCGGGTTTTTCAGTAAATTCTAAGTTTTTCAGTGCAACTCACTCATATACTATGTACTACACTGTGCATTTCGTCTAATGCGGGTTTTTCAGTAAATTCTAAGTTTTTCAATACAACTCACTCATATACAATGTACTACACTGTGCATTTCGTCTAAAGCGGGTTTTTCAGTAAATTCTACGTTTTTCAGTGCAACTCACTCATATACAATGTACTACACTGTTCATTTCATCTAATGCTGGTTTTTCAGTAAATTCTAAGTTTTTCAGTGCAACTCACTCATATACAATGTACTACACTGTGCATTTCGTCTAAAGCAGGTTTTTCAGTAAATTCTACTTTTTTCAGTGCAACTCACTCATATGCAATGTACTACACTGTGCATTTGGTCTAATGCGGGTTTTTCAGTAAATTCTAAGTTTTTCAGTGCAACTCACTCATATACAATGTACTACACTGTGTATTTCGTCTAATGCGGGTTTTTCAGTAAATTCTAAGTTTTTCAGTGCAACTCACTCATATACAATGTACTACACTGTGCATTTCGTCTAATGCGGGTTTTTCAGTAAATTCTAAGTTTTTCAGTGCAACTCACTCATATACAATGTACTACACTGTGCATTTCGTCTAATGTGTGTTTTTCAGTAAATTCTAAATTTTTCAGTGCAACTCACTCATATACAATGTACTACACTGTGCATTTCGTCTAATGCGGGTTTTTCAGTAAATTCTAAGTTTTTCAGTGCAACTCACTCATATACAATGTACTACACTGTGCATTTCGTCTAATGCGGGTTTTTCAGTAAATTCTAAGTTTTTCAGTGCAACTCACTCATATACTATGTACTACACTGTGCATTTCGTCTGATGCGGGTTTTTCAGTAAATTCTAAGTTTTTCAGTGCAACTCACTCATATACAATGTACTACACTGTGCATTTCGTCTGATGCGGGTTTTTCAGTAAATTCTAAGTTTTTCAGTGCAACTCACTCATATACAATGTACTACACTGTGCATTTCGTCTAATGCGGGTTTTTCAGTAAATTCTAAGTTTTTCAGTGCAACTCACTCATATACAATGTACTACACTGTGCATTTCGTCTAATGCGGGTTTTTCAGTAAATTCTAAGTTTTTCAGTGCAATTCACTCATATACTATGTACTACACTGTGCATTTCGTCTAATGCGGGTTTTTCAGTAAATTCTAAGTTTTTCAGTGCAACTCACTCATATACAATGTACTACACTGTGCATTTCGTCTAATGCGGGTTTTTCAGTAAATTCTAAGTTTTTCAGTGCAACTCACTCATATACAATGTACTACACTGTGCATTTCGTCTAATGCGGGTTTTTCAGTAAATTCTAAGTTTTCCAGTGCAATTCACTCATATACAAAGTACTACACTGCGCATTTCGTCTAATGCGGGTTTTTCAGTAAATTCTAAGTTTTTCAGTGCAACTCACTCATATACATGTACTACACTGTGCATTTCGTCTAATGCGGGTTTTTCAGTAAATTCTAAGTTTTTCAGTGCAACTCACTCATATACAATGTACTACACTGTGCATTTCGTCTAATGCGGGTTTTTCAGTAAATTCTAAGTTTTTCAGTGCAACTCACTCATATACAATGTACTACACTGTGCATTTCGTCTAATGCGAGTTTTTCAGTAAATTCTAAGTTTTTCAGTGCAACTCACTCATATACAATGTACTACACTGTGCATTTCGTCTAATGCGGGTTTTTCAGTAAATTCTAAGTATTTCAGTGCAACTCACTCATATACAATGTACTACACTGTGCATTTCGTCTAATGCGGGTTTTTCAGTAAATTCTAAGTTTTTCAGTGCAACTCACTCATATACAAGGTACTACACTGTGCATTTCGTCTAATGCGGGTTTTTCAGTAAATTCTAAGTTTTTCAATACAACTCACTCATATACAATGTACTACACTGTGCATTTCGTCTAAAGCGGGTTTTTCAGTAAATTCTACGTTTTTCAGTGCAACTCACTCATATACAATGTACTACACTGTTCATTTCGTCTAATGCTGGTTTTTCAGTAAATTCTAAGTTTTTCAGTGCAACTCACTCATATACAATGTACTACACTGTGCATTTCGTCTAATGCGGGTTTTTCAGTAAATTCTAAGTTTTTCAGTGCAACTCACTCATATACAATGTACTACACTGTGCATTTCGTCTAATGCGGGTTTTTCAGTAAATTCTAAGTTTTTCAGTGCAACGCACTCATATACATGTACTACACTGTGCATTTCGTCTAATGCGGGTTTTTCAGTAAATTCTAAGTTTTTCAGTGCAACTCACTCATATACAATGTACTACACTGTGCATTTCGTCTAATGCGGGTTTTTCAGTAAATTCTAAGTTTTTCAGTGCAACTCACTCATATACAATGTACTACACTGTGCAGTTCGTCTAATGCGGGTTTTTCAGTAAATTCTAAGTTTTTCAGTGCAACTCACTCATATACAATGTACTACACTGTGCATTTCGTCTAATGCGGGTTTTTCAGTAAATTCTAAGTTTTTCAGTGCAACTCACTCATATACAATGTACTACACTGTGCATTTCGTCTAATGCGGGTTTTTCATTAAATTCTAAGTTTTTCAGTGCAACTCACTCATATACAATTTACTACACTGTGCATTTCGTCTAATGCGGGTTTTTCAGTAAATTCTAAATTTTTCAGTGCAACTCACTCATATACAATGTACTACACTGTGCATTTCGTCTAATGCGGGTTTTTCAGTAAATTCTAAGTTTTTCAGTGCAACTCACTCATATACAATGTACTACACTGTGCATTTCGTCTAATGCGGGTTTTTCAGTAAATTCTAAGTTTTTCAGTGCAACTCACTCATATACTATGTACTACACTGTGCATTTCGTCTAATGCGGGTTTTTCAGTAAATTCTAAGTTTTTCAATACAACTCACTCATATACAATGTACTACACTGTGCATTTCGTCTAAAGCGGGTTTTTCAGTAAATTCTACGTTTTTCAGTGCAACTCACTCATATACAATGTACTACACTGTTCATTTCATCTAATGCTGGTTTTTCAGTAAATTCTAAGTTTTTCAGTGCAACTCACTCATATACAATGTACTACACTGTGCATTTCGTCTAAAGCAGGTTTTTCAGTAAATTCTACTTTTTTCAGTGCAACTCACTCATATGCAATGTACTACACTGTGCATTTGGTCTAATGCGGGTTTTTCAGTAAATTCTAAGTTTTTCAGTGCAACTCACTCATATACAATGTACTACACTGTGTATTTCGTCTAATGCGGGTTTTTCAGTAAATTCTAAGTTTTTCAGTGCAACTCACTCATATACAATGTACTACACTGTGCATTTCGTCTAATGCGGGTTTTTCAGTAAATTCTAAGTTTTTCAGGTGCAACTCACTCATATACAATGTACTACACTGTGCATTTCGTCTAATGTGTGTTTTTCAGTAAATTCTAAATTTTTCAGTGCAACTCACTCATATACAATGTACTACACTGTGCATTTCGTCTAATGCGGGTTTTTCAGTAAAATTCTAAGTTTTTCAGTGCAACTCACTCA
>NW_028227291.1:1980951-2063175 GCF_978045245.1 Mus caroli | reverse complement strand
CTACGTTTTTCAGTGCAACTCACTCATATACAATGTACTACACTGTTCATTTCATCTAATGCTGGTTTTTCAGTAAATTCTAAGTTTTTCAGTGCAACTCACTCATATACAATGTACTACACTGTGCATTTCGTCTAAAGCAGGTTTTTCAGTAAATTCTACTTTTTTCAGTGCAACTCACTCATATGCAATGTACTACACTGTGCATTTGGTCTAATGCGGGTTTTTCAGTAAATTCTAAGTTTTTCAGTGCAACTCACTCATATACAATGTACTACACTGTGTATTTCGTCTAATGCGGGTTTTTCAGTAAATTCTAAGTTTTTCAGTGCAACTCACTCATATACAATGTACTACACTGTGCATTTCGTCTAATGCGGGTTTTTCAGTAAATTCTAAGTTTTTCAGTGCAACTCACTCATATACAATGTACTACACTGTGCATTTCGTCTAATGTGTGTTTTTCAGTAAATTCTAAATTTTTCAGTGCAACTCACTCATATACAATGTACTACACTGTGCATTTCGTCTAATGCGGGTTTTTCAGTAAATTCTAAGTTTTTCAGTGCAACTCACTCATATACAATGTACTACACTGTGCATTTCGTCTAATGCGGGTTTTTCAGTAAATTCTAAGTTTTTCAGTGCAACTCACTCATATACTATGTACTACACTGTGCATTTCGTCTAATGCGGGTTTTTCAGTAAATTCTAAGTTTTTCAATACAACTCACTCATATACAATGTACTACACTGTGCATTTCGTCTAAAGCGGGTTTTTCAGTAAATTCTACGTTTTTCAGTGCAACTCACTCATATACAATGTACTACACTGTTCATTTCATCTAATGCTGGTTTTTCAGTAAATTCTAAGTTTTTCAGTGCAACTCACTCATATACAATGTACTACACTGTGCATTTCGTCTAAAGCAGGTTTTTCAGTAAATTCTACTTTTTTCAGTGCAACTCACTCATATGCAATGTACTACACTGTGCATTTGGTCTAATGCGGGTTTTTCAGTAAATTCTAAGTTTTTCAGTGCAACTCACTCATATACAATGTACTACACTGTGTATTTCGTCTAATGCGGGTTTTTCAGTAAATTCTAAGTTTTTCAGTGCAACTCACTCATATACAATGTACTACACTGTGCATTTCGTCTAATGCGGGTTTTTCAGTAAATTCTAAGTTTTTCAGTGCAACTCACTCATATACAATGTACTACACTGTGCAGTTCGTCTAATGCGGGTTTTTCAGTAAATTCTAAGTTTTTCAGTGCAACTCACTCATATACAATGTACTACACTGTGCATTTCGTCTAATGCGGGTTTTTCAGTAAATTCTAAGTTTTTCAGTGCAACTCACTCATATACAATGTACTACACTGTGCATTTCGTCTAATGCGGGTTTTTCATTAAATTCTAAGTTTTTCAGTGCAACTCACTCATATACAATTTACTACACTGTGCATTTCGTCTAATGCGGGTTTTTCAGTAAATTCTAAATTTTTCAGTGCAACTCACTCATATACAATGTACTACACTGTGCATTTCGTCTAATGCGGGTTTTTCAGTAAATTCTAAGTTTTTCAGTGCAACTCACTCATATACAATGTACTACACTGTGCATTTCGTCTAATGCGGGTTTTTCAGTAAATTCTAAGTTTTTCAGTGCAACTCACTCATATACTATGTACTACACTGTGCATTTCGTCTAATGCGGGTTTTTCAGTAAATTCTAAGTTTTTCAATACAACTCACTCATATACAATGTACTACACTGTGCATTTCGTCTAAAGCGGGTTTTTCAGTAAATTCTACGTTTTTCAGTGCAACTCACTCATATACAATGTACTACACTGTTCATTTCATCTAATGCTGGTTTTTCAGTAAATTCTAAGTTTTTCAGTGCAACTCACTCATATACAATGTACTACACTGTGCATTTCGTCTAAAGCAGGTTTTTCAGTAAATTCTACTTTTTTCAGTGCAACTCACTCATATGCAATGTACTACACTGTGCATTTGGTCTAATGCGGGTTTTTCAGTAAATTCTAAGTTTTTCAGTGCAACTCACTCATATACAATGTACTACACTGTGTATTTCGTCTAATGCGGGTTTTTCAGTAAATTCTAAGTTTTTCAGTGCAACTCACTCATATACAATGTACTACACTGTGCATTTCGTCTAATGCGGGTTTTTCAGTAAATTCTAAGTTTTTCAGTGCAACTCACTCATATACAATGTACTACACTGTGCATTTCGTCTAATGTGTGTTTTTCAGTAAATTCTAAATTTTTCAGTGCAACTCACTCATATACAATGTACTACACTGTGCATTTCGTCTAATGCGGGTTTTTCAGTAAATTCTAAGTTTTTCAGTGCAACTCACTCATATACAATGTACTACACTGTGCATTTCGTCTAATGCGGGTTTTTCAGTAAATTCTAAGTTTTTCAGTGCAACTCACTCATATACTATGTACTACACTGTGCATTTCGTCTAATGCGGGTTTTTCAGTAAATTCTAAGTTTTTCAATACAACTCACTCATATACAATGTACTACACTGTGCATTTCGTCTAAAGCGGGTTTTTCAGTAAATTCTACGTTTTTCAGTGCAACTCACTCATATACAATGTACTACACTGTTCATTTCATCTAATGCTGGTTTTTCAGTAAATTCTAAGTTTTTCAGTGCAACTCACTCATATACAATGTACTACACTGTGCATTTCGTCTAAAGCAGGTTTTTCAGTAAATTCTACTTTTTTCAGTGCAACTCACTCATATGCAATGTACTACACTGTGCATTTGGTCTAATGCGGGTTTTTCAGTAAATTCTAAGTTTTTCAGTGCAACTCACTCATATACAATGTACTACACTGTGTATTTCGTCTAATGCGGGTTTTTCAGTAAATTCTAAGTTTTTCAGTGCAACTCACTCATATACAATGTACTACACTGTGCATTTCGTCTAATGCGGGTTTTTCAGTAAATTCTAAGTTTTTCAGTGCAACTCACTCATATACAATGTACTACACTGTGCATTTCGTCTAATGTGTGTTTTTCAGTAAATTCTAAATTTTTCAGTGCAACTCACTCATATACAATGTACTACACTGTGCATTTCGTCTAATGCGGGTTTTTCAGTAAATTCTAAGTTTTTCAGTGCAACTCACTCATATACAATGTACTACACTGTGCATTTCGTCTAATGCGGGTTTTTCAGTAAATTCTAAGTTTTTCAGTGCAACTCACTCATATACTATGTACTACACTGTGCATTTCGTCTGATGCGGGTTTTTCAGTAAATTCTAAGTTTTTCAGTGCAACTCACTCATATACAATGTACTACACTGTGCATTTCGTCTGATGCGGGTTTTTCAGTAAATTCTAAGTTTTTCAGTGCAACTCACTCATATACAATGTACTACACTGTGCATTTCGTCTAATGCGGGTTTTTCAGTAAATTCTAAGTTTTTCAGTGCAACTCACTCATATACAATGTACTACACTGTGCATTTCGTCTAATGCGGGTTTTTCAGTAAATTCTAAGTTTTTCAGTGCAATTCACTCATATACTATGTACTACACTGTGCATTTCGTCTAATGCGGGTTTTTCAGTAAATTCTAAGTTTTTCAGTGCAACTCACTCATATACAATGTACTACACTGTGCATTTCGTCTAATGCGGGTTTTTCAGTAAATTCTAAGTTTTTCAGTGCAACTCACTCATATACAATGTACTACACTGTGCATTTCGTCTAATGCGGGTTTTTCAGTAAATTCTAAGTTTTCCAGTGCAATTCACTCATATACAAAGTACTACACTGCGCATTTCGTCTAATGCGGGTTTTTCAGTAAATTCTAAGTTTTTCAGTGCAACTCACTCATATACATGTACTACACTGTGCATTTCGTCTAATGCGGGTTTTTCAGTAAATTCTAAGTTTTTCAGTGCAACTCACTCATATACAATGTACTACACTGTGCATTTCGTCTAATGCGGGTTTTTCAGTAAATTCTAAGTTTTTCAGTGCAACTCACTCATATACAATGTACTACACTGTGCATTTCGTCTAATGCGGGTTTTTCAGTAAATTCTAAGTTTTTCAGTGCAACTCACTCATATACAATGTACTACACTGTGCATTTCGTCTAATGCGGGTTTTTCAGTAAATTCTAAGTATTTCAGTGCAACTCACTCATATACAATGTACTACACTGTGCATTTCGTCTAATGCGGGTTTTTCAGTAAATTCTAAGTTTTTCAGTGCAACTCACTCATATACAAGGTACTACACTGTGCATTTCGTCTAATGCGGGTTTTTCAGTAAATTCTAAGTTTTTCAATACAACTCACTCATATACAATGTACTACACTGTGCATTTCGTCTAAAGCGGGTTTTTCAGTAAATTCTACGTTTTTCAGTGCAACTCACTCATATACAATGTACTACACTGTTCATTTCGTCTAATGCTGGTTTTTCAGTAAATTCTAAGTTTTTCAGTGCAACTCACTCATATACAATGTACTACACTGTGCATTTCGTCTAATGCGGGTTTTTCAGTAAATTCTAAGTTTTTCAGTGCAACTCACTCATATACAATGTACTACACTGTGCATTTCGTCTAATGCGGGTTTTTCAGTAAATTCTAAGTTTTTCAGTGCAAAGCACTCATATACATGTACTACACTGTGCATTTCGTCTAATGCCGGTTTTTCAGTAAATTCTAAGTTTTTCAGTGCAACTCACTCATATACAATGTACTACACTGTGCATTTCGTCTAATGCGGGTTTTTCAGTAAATTCTAAGTTTTTCAGTGCAACTCACTCATATACAATGTACTACACTGTGCAGTTCGTCTAATGCGGGTTTTTCAGTAAATTCTAAGTTTTTCAGTGCAACTCACTCATATACAATGTACTACACTGTGCATTTCGTCTAATGCGGGTTTTTCAGTAAATTCTAAGTTTTTCAGTGCAACTCACTCATATACAATGTACTACACTGTGCATTTCGTCTAATGCGGGTTTTTCAGTAAATTCTAAGTTTTTCAGTGCAACTCACTCATATACAAAGTACTACACTGTGCATTTCGTCTAATGCGGGTTTTTCAGTAAATTCTAAGTTTTTCAGTGCAACTCACTCATATACATGTACTACACTGTGCATTTCGTCTAATGCGGGTTTTTCAGTAAATTCTAAGTTTTTCAGTGCAACTCACTCATATACAATGTACTACACTGCATTTCGTCTAATGCGGGTTTTTCAGTAAATTCTAAGTTTTTCAGTGCAACTCACTCATATACTATGTACTACACTGCATTTCGTCTAATGCGGGTTTTTCAGTAAATTCTAAGTTTTTCAGTGCAACTCACTCATATACTATGTACTACACTGTGCATTTCGTCTAATGCGGGTTTTTCAGTAAATTCTAAGTTTTTCAGTGCAACTCACTCATATACATGTACTACACTGTGCATTTCGTCTAATGCGGGTTTTTCAGTAAATTCTAAGTTTTTCAGTGCAACTCACTCATATACAATGTACTACACTGTGCATTTCGTCTAATGCGGGTTTTTCAGTAAATTCTAAGTTTTTCAGTGCAACTCACTCATATACAAAGTACTACACTGTGCATTTCGTCTAACTCGGGTTTTTCAGTAAATTCTAAGTTTTTCAGTGCAACTCACTCATATACAATGTACTACACTGTGCATTTCGTCTAATGCGGGTTTTTCAGTAAATTCTAAGTATTTCAGTGCAACTCACTCATATACAATGTACTACACTGTGCATTTCGTCTAATGCGGGTTTTTCAGTAAATTCTAAGTTTTTCAGTGCAACTCACTCATATACAAGGTACTACACTGTGCATTTCGTCTAATGCGGGTTTTTCAGTAAATTCTAAGTTTTTCAATACAACTCACTCATATACAATGTACTACACTGTGCATTTGGTCTAAAGCGGGTTTTTCAGTAAATTCTACGTTTTTCAGTGCAACTCACTCATATACAATGTACTACACTGTTCATTTCGTCTAATGCTGGTTTTTCAGTAAATTCTAAGTTTTTCAGTGCAACTCACTCATATACAATGTACTACACTGTGCATTTCGTCTAATGCGGGTTTTTCAGTAAATTCTAAGTTTTTCAGTGCAACTCACTCATATACATGTACTACACTGTGCATTTCGTCTAATGCGGGTTTTTCAGTAAATTCTAAGTTTTTCAGTGCAACTCACTCATATACAATGTACTACACTGTGCATTTCGTCTAATGCGGGTTTTTCAGTAAATTCTAAGTTTTTCAGTGCAACTCACTCATATACATGTACTACACTGTGCATTTCGTCTAATGCGGGTTTTTCAGTAAATTCTAAGTTTTTCAGTGCAACTCACTCATATACAATGTACTACACTGTGCATTTCGTCTAATGCGGGTTTTTCAGTAAATTCTAAGTTTTTCAGTGCAACTCACTCATATACAATGTACTACACTGTGCATTTCGTCTAATGTGTGTTTTTCAGTAAATTCTAAATTTTTCAGTGCAACTCACTCATATACAATGTACTACACTGTGCATTTCGTCTAATGCGGGTTTTTCAGTAAATTCTAAGTTTTTCAGTGCAACTCACTCATATACAATGTACTACACTGTGCATTTCGTCTAATGCGGGTTTTTCAGTAAATTCTAAGTTTTTCAGTGCAACTCACTCATATACTATGTACTACACTGTGCATTTCGTCTGATGCGGGTTTTTCAGTAAATTCTAAGTTTTTCAGTGCAACTCACTCATATACAATGTACTACACTGTGCATTTCGTCTGATGCGGGTTTTTCAGTAAATTCTAAGTTTTTCAGTGCAACTCACTCATATACAATGTACTACACTGTGCATTTCGTCTAATGCGGGTTTTTCAGTAAATTCTAAGTTTTTCAGTGCAACTCACTCATATACAATGTACTACACTGTGCATTTCGTCTAATGCGGGTTTTTCAGTAAATTCTAAGTTTTTCAGTGCAATTCACTCATATACTATGTACTACACTGTGCATTTCGTCTAATGCGGGTTTTTCAGTAAATTCTAAGTTTTTCAGTGCAACTCACTCATATACAATGTACTACACTGTGCATTTCGTCTAATGCGGGTTTTTCAGTAAATTCTAAGTTTTTCAGTGCAACTCACTCATATACAATGTACTACACTGTGCATTTCGTCTAATGCGGGTTTTTCAGTAAATTCTAAGTTTTCCAGTGCAATTCACTCATATACAAAGTACTACACTGCGCATTTCGTCTAATGCGGGTTTTTCAGTAAATTCTAAGTTTTTCAGTGCAACTCACTCATATACATGTACTACACTGTGCATTTCGTCTAATGCGGGTTTTTCAGTAAATTCTAAGTTTTTCAGTGCAACTCACTCATATACAATGTACTACACTGTGCATTTCGTCTAATGCGGGTTTTTCAGTAAATTCTAAGTTTTTCAGTGCAACTCACTCATATACAATGTACTACACTGTGCATTTCGTCTAATGCGGGTTTTTCAGTAAATTCTAAGTTTTTCAGTGCAACTCACTCATATACAATGTACTACACTGTGCATTTCGTCTAATGCGGGTTTTTCAGTAAATTCTAAGTATTTCAGTGCAACTCACTCATATACAATGTACTACACTGTGCATTTCGTCTAATGCGGGTTTTTCAGTAAATTCTAAGTTTTTCAGTGCAACTCACTCATATACAAGGTACTACACTGTGCATTTCGTCTAATGCGGGTTTTTCAGTAAATTCTAAGTTTTTCAATACAACTCACTCATATACAATGTACTACACTGTGCATTTCGTCTAAAGCGGGTTTTTCAGTAAATTCTACGTTTTTCAGTGCAACTCACTCATATACAATGTACTACACTGTTCATTTCGTCTAATGCTGGTTTTTCAGTAAATTCTAAGTTTTTCAGTGCAACTCACTCATATACAATGTACTACACTGTGCATTTCGTCTAATGCGGGTTTTTCAGTAAATTCTAAGTTTTTCAGTGCAACTCACTCATATACAATGTACTACACTGTGCATTTCGTCTAATGCGGGTTTTTCAGTAAATTCTAAGTTTTTCAGTGCAAAGCACTCATATACATGTACTACACTGTGCATTTCGTCTAATGCCGGTTTTTCAGTAAATTCTAAGTTTTTCAGTGCAACTCACTCATATACAATGTACTACACTGTGCATTTCGTCTAATGCGGGTTTTTCAGTAAATTCTAAGTTTTTCAGTGCAACTCACTCATATACAATGTACTACACTGTGCAGTTCGTCTAATGCGGGTTTTTCAGTAAATTCTAAGTTTTTCAGTGCAACTCACTCATATACAATGTACTACACTGTGCATTTCGTCTAATGCGGGTTTTTCAGTAAATTCTAAGTTTTTCAGTGCAACTCACTCATATACAATGTACTACACTGTGCATTTCGTCTAATGCGGGTTTTTCAGTAAATTCTAAGTTTTTCAGTGCAACTCACTCATATACAAAGTACTACACTGTGCATTTCGTCTAATGCGGGTTTTTCAGTAAATTCTAAGTTTTTCAGTGCAACTCACTCATATACATGTACTACACTGTGCATTTCGTCTAATGCGGGTTTTTCAGTAAATTCTAAGTTTTTCAGTGCAACTCACTCATATACAATGTACTACACTGCATTTCGTCTAATGCGGGTTTTTCAGTAAATTCTAAGTTTTTCAGTGCAACTCACTCATATACTATGTACTACACTGCATTTCGTCTAATGCGGGTTTTTCAGTAAATTCTAAGTTTTTCAGTGCAACTCACTCATATACTATGTACTACACTGTGCATTTCGTCTAATGCGGGTTTTTCAGTAAATTCTAAGTTTTTCAGTGCAACTCACTCATATACATGTACTACACTGTGCATTTCGTCTAATGCGGGTTTTTCAGTAAATTCTAAGTTTTTCAGTGCAACTCACTCATATACAATGTACTACACTGTGCATTTCGTCTAATGCGGGTTTTTCAGTAAATTCTAAGTTTTTCAGTGCAACTCACTCATATACAAAGTACTACACTGTGCATTTCGTCTAACTCGGGTTTTTCAGTAAATTCTAAGTTTTTCAGTGCAACTCACTCATATACAATGTACTACACTGTGCATTTCGTCTAATGCGGGTTTTTCAGTAAATTCTAAGTATTTCAGTGCAACTCACTCATATACAATGTACTACACTGTGCATTTCGTCTAATGCGGGTTTTTCAGTAAATTCTAAGTTTTTCAGTGCAACTCACTCATATACAAGGTACTACACTGTGCATTTCGTCTAATGCGGGTTTTTCAGTAAATTCTAAGTTTTTCAATACAACTCACTCATATACAATGTACTACACTGTGCATTTGGTCTAAAGCGGGTTTTTCAGTAAATTCTACGTTTTTCAGTGCAACTCACTCATATACAATGTACTACACTGTTCATTTCGTCTAATGCTGGTTTTTCAGTAAATTCTAAGTTTTTCAGTGCAACTCACTCATATACAATGTACTACACTGTGCATTTCGTCTAATGCGGGTTTTTCAGTAAATTCTAAGTTTTTCAGTGCAACTCACTCATATACATGTACTACACTGTGCATTTCGTCTAATGCGGGTTTTTCAGTAAATTCTAAGTTTTTCAGTGCAACTCACTCATATACAATGTACTACACTGTGCATTTCGTCTAATGCGGGTTTTTCAGTAAATTCTAAGTTTTTCAGTGCAACTCACTCATATACATGTACTACACTGTGCATTTCGTCTAATGCGGGTTTTTCAGTAAATTCTAAGTTTTTCAGTGCAACTCACTCATATACAATGTACTACACTGTGCATTTCGTCTAATGCGGGTTTTTCAGTAAATTCTAAGTTTTTCAGTGCAACTCACTCATATACAATGTACTACACTGTGCATTTCGTCTAATGCGGGTTTTTCAGTAAATTCTAAGTTTTTCAGTGCAACTCACTCATATACAAAGTACTACACTGTGCATTTCGTCTAATGCGGGTTTTTCAGTAAATTCTAAGTTTTTCAGTGCAACTCACTCATATACAAAGTACTACACTGCATTTCGTCTAATGCGGGTTTTTCAGTAAATTCTAAGTTTTTCAGTGCAACTCACTCATATACTATGTACTACACTGCATTTCGTCTAATGCGGGTTTTTCAGTAAATTCTAAGTTTTTCAGTGCAACTCACTCATATACTATGTACTACACTGTGCATTTCGTCTAATGCGGGTTTTTCAGTAAATTCTAAGTTTTTCAGTGCAACTCACTCATATACTATGTACTACACTGTGCATTTCGTCTAATGCGGGTTTTTCAGTAAATTCTAAGTTTTTCAGTGCAACTCACTCATATACAATGTACTACACTTTGCATTTCGTCTGATGCGGGTTTTTCAGTAAATTCTAAGTTTTTCAGTGCAACTCACTCATATACAATGTACTACTTGTGCATTTCGTCTAATGCGGGTTTTTCAGTAAATTCTAAGTTTTTCAGTGCAACTCACTCATATACAATGTACTACACTTTGCATTTCGTCTGATGCGGGTTTTTCAGTAAATTCTAAGTTTTTCAGTGCAACTCACTCATATACATGTACTACACTGTGCATTTCGTCTAATGCGGGTTTTTCAGTAAATTCTAAGTTTTTCAGTGCAACTCACTCATATACAATGTACTACACTGTGCATTTCGTCTAATGCGGGTTTTTCAGTAAATTCTAAGTTTTTCAGTGCAACTCACTCATATACAATGTACTACACTGTTCATTTCGTCTAATGCGGGTTTTTCAGTAAATTCTAAGTTTTTCAGTGCAACTCACTCATATACAATGTACTACACTGTGCATTTCGTCTAATGCGGGTTTTTCAGTAAATTCTAAGTATTTCAGTGCAACTCACTCATATACAATGTACTACACTGTGCATTTCGTCTAATGCGGGTTTTTCAGTAAATTCTAAGTTTTTCAGTGCAACTCACTCATATACAATGTACTACACTGTTCATTTCGTCTAATGCTGGTTTTTCAGTAAATTCTAAGTTTTTCAGTGCAACTCACTCATATACAATGTACTACACTGTGCATTTCGTCTAAAGCGGGTTTTTCAGTAAATTCTACTTTTTTCAGTGCAACTCACTCATATACAATGAACTACACTGTGCATTTCGTCTAATGCGGGTTTTTCAGTAAATTCTAAGTTTTTCAGTGCAACTCACTCATATACAATGTACTACACTGTGCATTTCGTCTAATGCGGGTTTTTCAGTAAATTCTAAGTTTTTCAGTGCAACTCACTCATATACAATGTACTACACTGTGCATTTCGTCTAATGCAGGTTTTTCAGTAAATTCTAAGTTTTTCAGTGCAACTCACTCATATACAAAGTACTACACTGTGCATTTCGTCTAATGCGGGTTTTTCAGTAAATTCTAAGTTTTTCAGTGCAACTCACTCATATACAATGTACTACACTGTGCATTTCGTCTAATGCGGGTTTTTCAGTAAATTCTAAGTTTTTCAGTGCAACTCACTCATATACAAAGTACTACACTGTGCATTTCGTCTAATGCGGGTTTTTCAGTAAATTCTAAGTTTTTCAGTGCAACTCACTCATATACAATGTACTACACTGTGCATTTCGTCTAATGCGGGTTTTTCAGTAAATTCTAAGTTTTTCAGTGCAACACACTCATATACTATGTACTACACTGCATTTCGTCTAATGCGGGTTTTTCAGTAAATTCTAAGTTTTTCAGTGCAACTCACTCATATACTATGTACTACACTGTGCATTTCGTCTAATGCGGGTTTTTCAGTAAATTCTAAGTTTTTCAGTGCAACTCACTCATATACAATGTACTACACTGTGCATTTCGTCTAAAGCGGGTTTTTCAGTAAATTCTACTTTTTTCAGTGCAACTCACTCATATACAATGTACTACACTGTGCATTTCGTCTAATGCGGGTTTTTCAGTAAATTCTAAGTTTTTCAGTGCAACTCACTCATATACAATGTACTACACTGTGCATTTCGTCTAATGCGGGTTTTTCAGTAAATTCTAAGTTTTTCAGTGCAACTCACTCATATACAAAGTACTACACTGTGCATTTCGTCTAATGCGGGTTTTTCAGTAAATTCTAAGTTTTTCAGTGCAACTCACTCATATACATGTACTACACTGTGCATTTCGTCTAATGCGGGTTTTTCAGTAAATTCTAAGTTTTTCAGTGCAACTCACTCATATACAATGTACTACACTGCATTTCGTCTAATGCGGGTTTTTCAGTAAATTCTAAGTTTTTCAGTGCAACTCACTCATATACTATGTATACACTGCATTTCGTCTAATGCGGGTTTTTCAGTAAATTCTAAGTTTTTCAGTGCAACTCACTCATATACTATGTACTACACTGTGCATTTCGTCTAATGCGGGTTTTTCAGTAAATTCTAAGTTTTTCAGTGCAACTCACTCATATACTATGTACTACACTGTGCATTTCGTCTAATGCGGGTTTTTCAGTAAATTCTAAGTTTTTCAGTGCAACTCACTCATATACAATGTACTACACTTTGCATTTCGTCTGATGCGGGTTTTTCAGTAAATTCTAAGTTTTTCAGTGCAACTCACTCATATACAAGGTACTACACTGTGCATTTCGTCTAATGCGGGTTTTTCAGTAAATTCTAAGTTTTTCAGTGCAACTCACTCATATACAATGTACTACACTGTGCATTTCGTCTAATGCGGGTTTTTCAGTAAATTCTAAGTTTTTCAGTGCAACTCACTCATATACAAGGTACTACACTGTGCATTTCGTCTAATGCGGGTTTTTCAGTAAATTCTAAGTTTTTCAATACAACTCACTCATATACAATGTACTACACTGTGCATTTCGTCTAAAGCGGGTTTTTCAGTAAATTCTACGTTTTTCAGTGCAACTCACTCATATACAATGTACTACACTGTTCATTTCGTCTAATGCTGGTTTTTCAGTAAATTCTAAGTTTTTCAGTGCAACTCACTCATATACAATGTACTACACTGTGCATTTCGTCTAATGCGGGTTTTTCAGTAAATTCTAAGTTTTTCAGTGCAACTCACTCATATACATGTACTACACTGTGCATTTCGTCTAATGCGGGTTTTTCAGTAAATTCTAAGTTTTTCAGTGCAACTCACTCATATACAATGTACTACACTGTGCATTTCGTCTAATGCGGGTTTTTCAGTAAATTCTAAGTTTTTCAGTGCAACTCACTCATATACAATGTACTACACTGTGCAGTTCGTCTAATGCGGGTTTTTCAGTAAATTCTAAGTTTTTCAGTGCAACTCACTCATATACAATGTACTACACTGTGCATTTCGTCTAATGCGGGTTTTTCAGTAAATTCTAAGTTTTTCAGTGCAACTCACTCATATACAATGTACTACACTGTGCATTTCGTCTAATGCGGGTTTTTCAGTAAATTCTAAGTTTTTCAGTGCAACTCACTCATATACAAAGTACTACACTGTGCATTTCGTCTAATGCGGGTTTTTCAGTAAATTCTAAGTTTTTCAGTGCAACTCACTCATATACATGTACTACACTGTGCATTTCGTCTAATGCGGGTTTTTCAGTAAATTCTAAGTTTTTCAGTGCAACTCACTCATATACAATGTACTACACTGCATTTCGTCTAATGCGGGTTTTTCAGTAAATTCTAAGTTTTTCAGTGCAACTCACTCATATACTATGTACTACACTGCATTTCGTCTAATGCGGGTTTTTCAGTAAATTCTAAGTTTTTCAGTGCAACTCACTCATATACTATGTACTACACTGTGCATTTCGTCTAATGCGGGTTTTTCAGTAAATTCTAAGTTTTTCAGTGCAACTCACTCATATACTATGTACTACACTGTGCATTTCGTCTAATGCGGGTTTTTCAGTAAATTCTAAGTTTTTCAGTGCAACTCACTCATATACATGTACTACACTGTGCATTTCGTCTAATGCGGGTTTTTCAGTAAATTCTAAGTTTTTCAGTGCAACTCACTCATATACAATGTACTACACTGTGCATTTCGTCTAATGCGGGTTTTTCAGTAAATTCTAAGTTTTTCAGTGCAACTCACTCATATACAAAGTACTACACTGTGCATTTCGTCTAATGCGGGTTTTTCAGTAAATTCTAAGTTTTTCAGTGCAACTCACTCATATACATGTACTACACTGTGCATTTCGTCTAATGCGGGTTTTTCAGTAAATTCTAAGTTTTTCAGTGCAACTCACTCATATACAATGTACTACACTGCATTTCGTCTAATGCGGGTTTTTCAGTAAATTCTAAGTTTTTCAGTGCAACTCACTCATATACTATGTACTACACTGCATTTCGTCTAATGCGGGTTTTTCAGTAAATTCTAAGTTTTTCAGTGCAACTCACTCATATACTATGTACTACACTGTGCATTTCGTCTAATGCGGGTTTTTCAGTAAATTCTAAGTTTTTCAGTGCAACTCACTCATATACTATGTACTACACTGTGCATTTCGTCTAATGCGGGTTTTTCAGTAAATTCTAAGTTTTTCAGTGCAACTCACTCATATACAATGTACTACACTTTGCATTTCGTCTGATGCGGGTTTTTCAGTAAATTCTAAGTTTTTCAGTGCAATTCACTCATATACAAAGTACTACACTGCGCATTTCGTCTAATGCGGGTTTTTCAGTAAATTCTAAGTTTTTCAGTGCAACTCACTCATATACATGTACTACACTGTGCATTTCGTCTAATGCGGGTTTTTCAGTAAATTCTAAGTTTTTCAGTGCAACTCACTCATATACAATGTACTACACTGTGCATTTCGTCTAATGCGGGTTTTTCAGTAAATTCTAAGTTTTTCAGTGCAACTCACTCATATACAATGTACTACACTGTGCATTTCGTCTAATGCGGGTTTTTCAGTAAATTCTAAGTTTTTCAGTGCAACTCACTCATATACAATGTACTACACTGTGCATTTCGTCTAATGCGGGTTTTTCAGTAAATTCTAAGTTTTTCAGTGCAACTCACTCATATACAAGGTACTACACTGTGCATTTCGTCTAATGCGGGTTTTTCAGTAAATTCTAAGTTTTTCAATACAACTCACTCATATACAATGTACTACACTGTGCATTTCGTCTAAAGCGGGTTTTTCAGTAAATTCTACGTTTTTCAGTGCAACTCACTCATATACAATGTACTACACTGTTCATTTCGTCTAATGCTGGTTTTTCAGTAAATTCTAAGTTTTTCAGTGCAACTCACTCATATACAATGTACTACACTGTGCATTTCGTCTAATGCGGGTTTTTCAGTAAATTCTAAGTTTTTCAGTGCAACTCACTCATATACATGTACTACACTGTGCATTTCGTCTAATGCGGGTTTTTCAGTAAATTCTAAGTTTTTCAGTGCAACTCACTCATATACAATGTACTACACTGTGCATTTCGTCTAATGCGGGTTTTTCAGTAAATTCTAAGTTTTTCAGTGCAACTCACTCATATACAATGTACTACACTGTGCAGTTCGTCTAATGCGGGTTTTTCAGTAAATTCTAAGTTTTTCAGTGCAACTCACTCATATACAATGTACTACACTGTGCATTTCGTCTAATGCGGGTTTTTCAGTAAATTCTAAGTTTTTCAGTGCAACTCACTCATATACAATGTACTACACTGTGCATTTCGTCTAATGCGGGTTTTTCAGTAAATTCTAAGTTTTTCAGTGCAACTCACTCATATACAAAGTACTACACTGTGCATTTCGTCTAATGCGGGTTTTTCAGTAAATTCTAAGTTTTTCAGTGCAACTCACTCATATACATCTACTACACTGTGCATTTCGTCTAATGCGGGTTTTTCAGTAAATTCTAAGTTTTTCAGTGCAACTCACTCGTATACAATGTACTACACTGCATTTCGTCTAATGCGGGTTTTTCAGTAAATTCTAAGTTTTTCAGTGCAACTCACTCATATACTATGTACTACACTGCATTTCGTCTAATGCGGGTTTTTCAGTAAATTCTAAGTTTTTCAGTGCAACTCACTCATATACTATGTACTACACTGTGCATTTCGTCTAATGCGGGTTTTTCAGTAAATTCTAAGTTTTTCAGTGCAACTCACTCATATACTATGTACTACACTGTGCATTTCGTCTAATGCGGGTTTTTCAGTAAATTCTAAGTTTTTCAGTGCAACTCACTCATATACAATGTACTACACTTTGCATTTCGTCTGATGCGGGTTTTTCAGTAAATTCTAAGTTTTTCAGTGCAACTCACTCATATACAATGTACTACACTGTGCATTTCGTCTAATGCGGGTTTTTCAGTAAATTCTAAGTTTTTCAGTGCAACTCACTCATATACAATGTACGACACTGTGCATTTCGTCTAATGCGGGTTTTTCAGTAAATTCTAAGTTTTTCAGTGCAATTCACTCATATACTATGTACTACACTGTGCATTTCGTCTAATGCGGGTTTTTCAGTAAATTCTAAGTTTTTCAGTGCAACTCACTCATATACAATGTACTACACTGTGCATTTCGTCTAATGCGGGTTTTTCAGTAAATTCTAAGTTTTTCAGTGCAACTCACTCATATACAATGTACTACACTGTGCATTTCGTCTAATGCGGGTTTTTCAGTAAATTCTAAGTTTTTCAGTGCAACTCACTCATATACAAAGTACTACACTGTGCATTTCGTCTAATGCGGGTTTTTCAGTAAATTCTAAGTTTTTCAGTGCAACTCACTCATATACATGTACTACACTGTGCATTTCGTCTAATGCGGGTTTTTCAGTAAATTCTAAGTTTTTCAGTGCAACTCACTCATATACAATGTACTACACTGTGCATTTCGTCTAATGCGGGTTTTTCAGTAAATTCTAAGTTTTTCAGTGCAACTCACTCATATACAATGTACTACACTGTTCATTTCGTCTAATGCGGGTTTTTCAGTAAATTCTAAGTTTTTCAGTGCAACTCACTCATATACAATGTACTACACTGTGCATTTCGTCTAATGCGGGTTTTTCAGTAAATTCTAAGTATTTCAGTGCAACTCACTCATATACAATGTACTACACTGTGCATTTCGTCTAATGCGGGTTTTTCAGTAAATTCTAAGTTTTTCAGTGCAACTCACTCATATACAATGTACTACACTGTTCATTTCGTCTAATGCTGGTTTTTCAGTAAATTCTAAGTTTTTCAGTGCAACTCACTCATATACAATGTACTACACTGTGCATTTCGTCTAAAGCGGGTTTTTCAGTAAATTCTACTTTTTTCAGTGCAACTCACTCATATACAATGAACTACACTGTGCATTTCGTCTAATGCGGGTTTTTCAGTAAATTCTAAGTTTTTCAGTGCAACTCACTCATATACAATGTACTACACTGTGCATTTTGTCTAATGCGGGTTTTTCAGTAAATTCTAAGTTTTTCAGTGCAACTCACTCATATACAATGTACTACACTGTGCATTTCGTCTAATGCGGGTTTTTCAGTAAATTCTAAGTTTTTCAGTGTAACTCACTCATATACAAAGTACTACACTGTGCATTTCGTCTAATGCGGGTTTTTCAGTAAATTCTAAGTTTTTCAGTGCAACTCACTCATATACAATGTACTACACTGTGCATTTCGTCTAATGCGGGTTTTTCAGTAAATTCTAAGTTTTTCAGTGCAACTCACTCATATACAAAGTACTACACTGTGCATTTCGTCTAATGCGGGTTTTTCAGTAAATTCTAAGTTTTTCAGTGCAACTCACTCATATACAATGTACTACACTGTGCATTTCGTCTAATGCGGGTTTTTCAGTAAATTCTAAGTTTTTCAGTGCAACACACTCATATACTATGTACTACACTGCATTTCGTCTAATGCGGGTTTTTCAGTAAATTCTAAGTTTTTCAGTGCAACTCACTCATATACTATGTACTACACTGTGCATTTCGTCTAATGCGGGTTTTTCAGTAAATTCTAAGTTTTTCAGTGCAACTCACTCATATACAATGTACTACACTGTGCATTTCGTCTAAAGCGGGTTTTTCAGTAAATTCTACTTTTTTCAGTGCAACTCACTCATATACAATGTACTACACTGTGCATTTCGTCTAATGCGGGTTTTTCAGTAAATTCTAAGTTTTTCAGTGCAACTCACTCATATACAATGTACTACATTGTGCATTTCGTCTAATGCGGGTTTTTCAGTAAATTCTAAGTTTTTCAGTGCAACTCACTCATATACATGTACTACACTGTGCATTTCGTCTAATGCGGGTTTTTCAGTAAATTCTAAGTTTTTCAGTGCAACTCACTCATATACAATGTACTACACTGTGCATTTCGTCTAATGCGGGTTTTTCAGTAAATTCTAAGTTTTTCAGTGCAACTCACTCATATACAAAGTACTACACTGTGCATTTCGTCTAATGCGGGTTTTTCAGTAAATTCTAAGTTTTTCAGTGCAACTCACTCATATACATGTACTACACTGTGCATTTCGTCTAATGCGGGTTTTTCAGTAAATTCTAAGTTTTTCAGTGCAACTCACTCATATACAATGTACTACACTTTGCATTTCGTCTAATGCGGGTTTTTCAGTAAATTCTAAGTTTTTCAGTGCAACTCACTCATATACTATGTACTACACTGCATTTCGTCTAATGCGGGTTTTTCAGTAAATTCTAAGTTTTTCAGTGCAACTCACTCATATACTATGTACTACACTGTGCATTTCGTCTAATGCGGGTTTTTCAGTAAATTCTAAGTTTTTCAGTGCAACTCACTCATATACTATGTACTACACTGTGCATTTCGTCTAATGCGGGTTTTTCAGTAAATTCTAAGTTTTTCAGTGCAACTCACTCATATACAATGTACTACACTGTGCATTTCGTCTGATGCGGGTTTTTCAGTAAATTCTAAGTTTTTCAGTGCAACTCACTCATATACAACTCTACTACTCTGTGCATTTCGTCTAATGCGGGTTTTTCAGTAAATTCTAAGTTTTTCAGTGCAACTCACTCATATACTATGTACTACACTGTGCATTTCGTCTAATGCGGGTTTTTCAGTAAATTCTAAGTTTTTCAGTGCAACTCACTCATATACAATGTACTAACACTGTGCATTTCGTCTAATGCGGGTTTTTCAGTAAATTCTAATTTTTTCAGTGCAACTCACTCATATACTATGTACTACACTGTGCATTTCGTCTAATGCGGGTTTTTCAGTAAATTCTAAGTTTTTCAGTGCAACTCACTCATATACAATGTACTACACTGTGCATTTCGTCTAATGCGGGTTTTTCAGTAAATTCTAAGTTTTTCAGTGCAAATCACTCATATACAATGTACTACACTGTGCATTTCGTCTAATGCGGGTTTTTCAGTAAATTCTAAGTTTTCAGTGTAACTCACTCATATACAAGTACCTACACTGTGCATTTCGTCTAATGCGGGTTTTTCAGTAAATTCTAAGTTTTTCAGTGCAACTCACTCATATACTATGTACTACACTGTGCATTTCGTCTAATGCGGGTTTTTCAGTAAATTCTAAGTTTTTCAGTGCAACTCACTCATATACTATGTACTACACTGTGCATTTCGTCTAATGCGGGTTTTTCAGTATATTCTAAGTTTTTCAGTGCAACTCACTCATATACTATGTACTACACTGTGCATTTCGTCTAATGCGGGTTTTTCAGTAAATTCTAAATTTTTCAGTGTAACTCACTCCTATACAATGTACTATACTGTGCATTTCGTCTAATGCGGGTTTTTCAGTAAATTCTAAGTTTTTCAGTGTAACTCACTCCTATACAATGTACTACACTGTGCATTTCGTCTAATGCGGGTTTTTCAGTAAATTCTAAGTTTTTCAGTGCAACTCACTCATATACAATGTACTACACTGTGCATTTCGTCTAATGCGGGTTTTTCAGTAAATTCTAAGTTTTTCAGTGCAACTCACTCATATACAATGTACTACACTGTGCATTTCGTCTAATGTGGGTTTTTCAGTAAATTCTAAGTTTTTCAGTGCAACTCACTCATATACAATGTACTACACTGTGCATTTCGTCTAATGTGGGTTTTTCAGTAAATTCTAAGTTTTTCAGTGCAAACTCACTCATATACAATGTACTACACTGTGCATTTCGTCTAAAGCGGGTTTTTCAGTAAATTCTAAGTTTTTCAGTGCAACTCACTCATATACTATGTACTACACTGCATTTCGTCTAATGCGGGTTTTTCAGTAAATTCTAAGTTTTTCAGTGCAACTCTCACTCATATACAATGTACTACACTGTGCATTTCGTCTAATGCGGGTTTTTCAGTAAATTCTAAGTTTTTCAGTGTAGCTCACTCATATACAATGTACTACACTGTGCATTTCGTCTAATGCGAGTTTTTCAGTAAATTCTAAGTTTTTCAATGCAGCTCACTCATATACTATGTACTACACTGTGCATTTCGTCTTATGCGGGTTTTTTCAGTAAATTCTAAGTTTTTCAGTGCAACTCAATCATATACAATGTACTACACTGTGCATTTCGTCTAATGCGGGTTTTTCAGTAAATTCTAAGTTTTTCAGTTGCAACTCACTCATATACAATGTACTACACTGTGCATTTCGTCTAATGCGGGTTTTTCAGTAAATTCTAAGTTTTTCAGTGCAACTCACTCATATACTATGTACTACACTGTGCATTCGTCTAATGCGGGTTTTTCAGTAAATTCTAAGTTTTTCAGTGCAACTCACTCATATACAATGTACTACACTGTGCATTTCGTCTAATGCGGGTTTTTCAGTAAATTCTAAGTTTTTCAGTGCAACTCACCTCATATACAATGTACTACACTGTGCATTTCGTCTAATGCGGGTTTTTCAGTAAATTCTAAGTTTTTCAGTGCAACTCACTCATATACTATGTACTACACTGTGCATTTCGTCTAATGCGGGTTTTTCAGTAAATTCTAAGTTTTTCAGTGCAACTCCATATACTATGTACTACACTGTGCATTTCGTCTAATGCGGGTTTTTCAGTAAATTCTAAGTTTTTCAGTGCAACTCACTCATATACAATGTACTACACTGTGCATTTCGTCTAATGCGGTTTTTCAGTAAATTCTAAGTTTTTCAGTGCAACTCACTCATATACAATGTACTACACTGTGCATTTCGTCTAATGCGGGTTTTTCAGTAAATTCTAAGTTTTTCAGTGCAACTCACTCATATACAATGTACTACACTGTGCATTTCGTCTAATGCGGGTTTTTCAGTAAATTCTAAGTTTTTCAGTGTAACTCACTCCTATACAATGTACTACACTGTGCATTTCGTCTAATGCGGGTTTTTCAGTAAATTCTAAGTTTTTCATTGCAACTCACTCCTATACAATGTACTTACACTGTGCATTTCTTCTAATGCGGGTTTTTCAGTAAATTCTAAGTTTTTCAGTGCAACTCACTCATATACAATGTACTACACTGTGCATTTCGTCTAATGCAGGTTTTTCAGTAAATTCTAAGTTTTTCAGTGCAAATCACTCATATACAATGTACTACACTGTGCATTTCGTCTATTGCACGTTTTTCAGTAAATTCTAAGTTTTTCAGTGTAGCTCACTCATATACTATGTACTACACTGTGCATTTCGTCTAATGCGGGTTTTTCAGTAAATTCTAAGTTTTTCAGTGCAACTCACTCATATACAATGTACTACACTGTGCATTTCGTCTAATGCGGGTTTTTCAGTAAATTCTAAGTTTTTCAGTGCAACTCACTCATATACTATGTACTACACTGTGCATTTCGTCTAATGCGGGTTTTTCAGTAAATTCTAAGTTTTTCAGTGCAACTCACTCATATACAATGTACTACACTGTGCATTTCGTCTAATGCGGGTTTTTCAGTAAATTCTAAGTTTTTCAGTGTAGCTCACTCATATACAATGTACTCACACTGTGCATTTCGTCTAATGCGGGTTTTTCAGTAAATTCTAAGTTTTTCAGTGTAACTCACTCCTATACAATGTACTACACTGTGCATTTCGTCTAATGCGGGTTTTTCAGTAAATTCTAAGTTTTTCAGTGCAACTCACTCATATACTATGTACTACACTGTGCATTTCGTCTAATGCGGGTTTTTCAGTAAATTCTAAGTTTTTCAGTGCAACTCACTCATATACAATGTACTACACTGTGCATTTCGTCTAATGCGGGTTTTTCAGTAAATTCTAAGTTTTTCAGTGCAACTCACTCATATACTATGTACTACACTGTGCATTTCGTCTAATGCGGGTTTTTCAGTAAATTCTAAGTTTTTCAGTGCAACTCACTCATATACAATGTACTACACTGTGCATTTCGTCTAATGCGGGTTTTTCAGTAAATTCTAAGTTTTTCAGTGCAACTCACTCATATACAATGTACTACACTGTGCATTTCGTCTAATGTGGGTTTTTCAGTAAATTCTAAGTTTTTCAGTGCAACTCACTCATATACAATGTACTACACTGTGCATTTCGTCTAATGTGGGTTTTTCAGTAAATTCTAAGTTTTTCAGTGCTACTCACTCATATACAATGTACTACACTGTGCATTTCGTCTAAAGCGGGTTTTTCAGTAAATTCTAAGTTTTTCAGTGCAACTCACTCATATACTATGTACTACACTGCATTTCGTCTAATGCGGGTTTTTCAGTAAATTCTAAGTTTTTCAGTGCAACTCACTCATATACAATGTACTACACTGTGCATTTCGTCTAATGCGGGTTTTTCAGTAAATTCTAAGTTTTTCAGTGTAGCTCCACTCATATACAATGTACTACACTGTGCATTTCGTCTAATGCGAGTTTTTCAGTAAATTCTAAGTTTTTCAATGCAGCTCACTCATATACTATGTACTACACTGTGCATTTTCGTCTTATGCGGGTTTTTCAGTAAATTCTAAGTTTTTCAGTGCAACTCAATCATATACAATGTACTACACTGTGCATTTCGTCTAATGCGGGTTTTTCAGTAAATTCTAAGTTTTTCAGTGCAACTCACTCATATACAATGTACTACACTGTGCATTTCGTCTAATGCGGGTTTTTCAGTAAATTCTAAGTTTTTCAGTGCAACTCACTCATATACTATGTACTACACTGTGCATTTCGTCTAATGCGGGTTTTTCAGTAAATTCTAAGTTTTTCAGTGCAACTCACTCATATACAATGTACTACACTGTGCATTTCGTCTAATGCGGGTTTTTCAGTAAATTCTAAGTTTTTCAGTGCAACTCACTCATATACAATGTACTACACTGTGCATTTCGTCTAATGCGGGTTTTTCAGTAAATTCTAAGTTTTTCAGTGCAACTCACTCATATACTATGTACTACACACTGTGCATTTCGTCTAATGCGGGTTTTTCAGTAAATTCTAAGTTTTTCAGTGCAACTCATATACTATGTACTACACTGTGCATTTCGTCTAATGCGGGTTTTTCAGTAAATTCTAAGTTTTTCAGTGCAACTCACTCATATACAATGTACTACACTGTGCATTTCGTCTAATGCGGGTTTTTCAGTAAATTCTAAGTTTTTCAGTGCAACTCACTCATATACAATGTACTACACTGTGCATTTCGTCTAATGCGGGTTTTTCAGTAAATTCTAAGTTTTTCAGTGCAACTCACTCATATACAATGTACTACACTGTGCATTTCGTCTAATGCGGGTTTTTTCAGTAAATTCTAAGTTTTTCAGTGTAACTCACTCCTATACAATGTACTACACTGTGCATTTCGTCTAATGCGGGTTTTTCAGTAAATTCTAAGTTTTTCATTGCAACTCACTCCTATACAATGTACTACACTGTGCATTTCTTCTAATGCGGGTTTTTCAGTAAATTCTAAGTTTTTCAGTGCAACTCACTCATATACAATGTACTACACTGTGCATTTCGTCTAATGCAGGTTTTTCAGTAAATTCTAAGTTTTTCAGTGCAAAATCACTCATATACAATGTACTACACTGTGCATTTCGTCTATTGCACGTTTTTCAGTAAATTCTAAGTTTTTCAGTGTAGCTCACTCATATACTATGTACTACCACTGTGCATTTCGTCTAATGCGGGTTTTTCAGTAAATTCTAAGTTTTTCAGTGCAACTCACTCATATACAATGTACTACACTGTGCATTTCGTCTAATGCGGGTTTTTCAGTAAATTCTAAGTTTTTCAGTGCAACTCACTCATATACTATGTACTACACTGTGCATTTGGTCTAATGCGTGTTTTTCAGTAAATTCTAAGTTTTTCAGTGCAACTCACTCATATACAATGTACTACACTGTGCATTTCGTCTAATGCGGGTTTTTCAGTAAATTCTAAGTTTTTCAGTGCAACTCACTCATATACTATGTACTACACTGTGCATTTCGTCTAATGCGGGTTTTTCAGTAAATTCTAAGTTTTTCAGTGCAACTCACTCATATACAATGTACTACACTGTGCATTTCGTCTAATGCGGGTTTTTCAGTAAATTCTAAGTTTTTCAGTGCAAATCACTCATATACAATGTACTACACTGTGCATTTCGTCTAATGCGGGTTTTTCAGTAAATTCTAAGTTTTTCAGTGTAACTCACTCATATACAATGTACTACACTGTGCATTTCGTCTAATGCGGGTTTTTCAGTAAATTCTAAGTTTTTCAGTGCAAATCACTCATATACAATGTACTACACTGTGCATTTCGTCTAATGCGGGTTTTTCAGTAAATTCTAAGTTTTTCAGTGCAAATCACTCATATACAATGTACTACACTGTGCATTTCGTCTAATGCGGGGTTTTTCAGTAAATTCTAAGTTTTTCAGTGTAACTCACTCATATACAATGTACTACACTGTGCATTTCGTCTAATGCGGGTTTTTCAGTAAATTCTAAGTTTTTCAGTGCAGCTCACTCATATACTATGTACTTACACTGTGCATTTCGTCTTATGCGGGTTTTTCAGTAAAATCTAAGTTTTTCAGTGCAACTCAATCATATACAATGTACTACACTGTGCATTTCGTCTAATGCGGGTTTTTTCAGTAAATTCTAAGTTTTTCAGTGCAACTCACTCATATACTATGTACTACACTGTGCATTTCGTCTAATGCGGGTTTTTCAGTAAATTCTAAGTTTTTCAGTGCAACTCACTCATATACAATGTACTACACTGTGCATTTCGTCTAATGCGGGTTTTTCAGTAAATTCTAATTTTTTCAGTGCAACTCACTCATATACTATGTACTACACTGTGCATTTCGTCTAATGCGGGTTTTTCAGTAAATTCTAAGTTTTTCAGTGCAACTCACTCATATACAATGTACTACACTGTGCATTTCGTCTAATGCGGGTTTTTCAGTAAATTCTAAGTTTTTCAGTGCAAATCACTCATATACAATGTACTACACTGTGCATTTCGTCTAATGCGGGTTTTTCAGTAAATTCTAAGTTTTTCAGTGTAACTCACTCATATACAATGTACTACACTGTGCATTTCGTCTAATGCGGGTTTTTCAGTAAATTCTAAGTTTTTCAGTGCAACTCACTCATATACTATGTACTACACTGTGCATTTCGTCTAATGCGGGTTTTTCAGTAAATTCTAAGTTTTTCAGTGCAACTCACTCATATACTATGTACTCTACACTGTGCATTTCGTCTAATGCGGGTTTTTCAGTATATTCTAAGTTTTTCAGTGCAACTCACTCATATACTATGTACTACACTGTGCATTTCGTCTAATGCGGGTTTTTCAGTAAATTCTAATTTTTCAGTGTAACTCACTCCTATACAATGTACTATACTGTGCATTTCGTCTAATGCGGGTTTTTCAGTAAATTCTAAGTTTTTCAGTGTAACTCACTCCTATACAATGTACTACACTGTGCATTTCGTCTAATGCGGGTTTTTCAGTAAATTCTAAGTTTTTCAGTGCAACTCACTCATATACAATGTACTACACTGTGCATTTCGTCTAATGCGGGTTTTTCAGTAAATTCTAAGTTTTTCAGTGCAACTCACTCATATACAATGTACTACACTGTGCATTTCGTCTAATGTGGGTTTTTCAGTAAATTCTAAGTTTTTCAGTGCAACTCACTCATATACAATGTACTACACTGTGCATTTCGTCTAATGTGGGTTTTTCAGTAAATTCTAAGTTTTTCAGTGCAACTCACTCATATACAATGTACTACACTGTGCATTTCGTCTAAAGCGGGTTTTTCAGTAAATTCTAAGTTTTTCAGTGCAACTCACTCATATACTATGTACTACACTGCATTTCGTCTAATGCGGGTTTTTCAGTAAATTCTAAGTTTTTCAGTGCAACTCACTCATATACAATGTACTACACTGTGCATTTCGTCTAATGCGGGTTTTTCAGTAAATTCTAAGTTTTTCAGTGTAGCTCACTCATATACAATGTACTACACTGTGCATTTCGTCTAATGCGGGTTTTTCAGTAAATTCTAAGTTTTTCAGTGCAACTCACTCATATACAATGTACTACACTGTGCATTTCGTCTAATGCGGGTTTTTCAGTAAATTCTAAGTTTTTCAGTGCAACTCACTCATATACAATGTACTACACTGTGCATTTCGTCTAATGCGGGTTTTTCAGTAAATTCTAAGTTTTTCAGTGCAACTCACTCATATACTATGTACTACACTGTGCATTTCGTCTAATGCGGGTTTTTCAGTAAATTCTAAGTTTTTCAGTGCAACTCATATACTATGTACTACACTGTGCATTTCGTCTAATGCGGGTTTTTCAGTAAATTCTAAGTTTTTCAGTGCAACTCACTCATATACAATGTACTACACTGTGCATTTCGTCTAATGCGGGTTTTTCAGTAAATTCTAAGTTTTTCAGTGCAACTCACTCATATACAATGTACTACACTGTGCATTTCGTCTAATGCGGGTTTTTCAGTAAATTCTAAGTTTTTCAGTGCAACTCACTCATATACAATGTACTACACTGTGCATTTCGTCTAATGCGGGTTTTTCAGTAAATTCTAAGTTTTTCAGTGTAACTCACTCCTATACAATGTACTACACTGTGCATTTCGTCTAATGCGGGTTTTTCAGTAAATTCTAAGTTTTTCATTGCAACTCACTCCTATACAATGTACTACACTGTGCATTTCTTCTAATGCGGGTTTTTCAGTAAATTCTAAGTTTTTCAGTGCAACTCACTCATATACAATGTACTACACTGTGCATTTCGTCTAATGCAGGTTTTTCAGTAAATTCTAAGTTTTTCAGTGCAAATCACTCATATACAATGTACTACACTGTGCATTTCGTCTATTGCACGTTTTTCAGTAAATTCTAAAGTTTTTCAGTGTAGCTCACTCATATACTATGTACTACACTGTGCATTTCGTCTAATGCAGGTTTTTCAGTAAATTCTAAGTTTTTCAGTGCAACTCACTCATATACAATGTACTACACTGTGCATTTCGTCTAATGCGGGTTTTTCAGTAAATTCTAAGTTTTTTCAGTGCAACTCACTCATATACTATGTACTACACTGTGCATTTGGTCTAATGCGTGTTTTTCAGTAAATTCTAAGTTTTTCAGTGCAACTCACTCATATACAATGTACTACACTGTGCATTTCGTCTAATGCGGGTTTTTCAGTAAATTCTAAGTTTTTCAGTGCAACTCACTCATATACTATGTACTACACTGTGCATTTCGTCTAATGCGGGTTTTTCAGTAAATTCTAAGTTTTTCAGTGCAACTCACTCATATACAATGTACTACACTGTGCATTTCGTCTAATGCGGGTTTTTCAGTAAATTCTAAGTTTTTCAGTGCAAATCACTCATATACAATGTACTACACTGTGCATTTCGTCTAATGCGGGTTTTTCAGTAAATTCTAAGTTTTTCAGTGTAACTCACTCATATACAATGTACTACACTGTGCATTTCGTCTAATGCGGGGTTTTTCAGTAAATTCTAAGTTTTTCAGTGCAAATCACTCATATACAATGTACTACACTGTGCATTTCGTCTAATGCGGGTTTTTCAGTAAATTCTAAGTTTTTCAGTGCAAATCACTCATATACAATGTACTACACTGTGCATTTCGTCTAATGCGGGTTTTTCAGTAAATTCTAAGTTTTTCAGTGTAACTCACTCATATACAATGTACTACACTGTGCATTTCGTCTAATGCGGGGTTTTTCAGTAAATTCTAAGTTTTTCAGTGCAGCTCACTCATATACTATGTACTACACTGTGCATTTCGTCTTATGCGGGTTTTTCAGTAAAATCTAAGTTTTTCAGTGCAACTCAATCATATACAATGTACTACACTGTGCATTTCGTCTAATGCGGGTTTTTCAGTAAATTCTAAGTTTTTCAGTGCAACTCACTCATATACTATGTACTACACTGTGCATTTCGTCTAATGCGGGTTTTTCAGTAAATTCTAAGTTTTTCAGTGCAACTCACTCATATACAATGTACTACACTGTGCATTTCGTCTAATGCGGGTTTTTCAGTAAATTCTAATTTTTTCAGTGCAACTCACTCATATACTATGTACTACACTGTGCATTTCGTCTAATGCGGGTTTTTCAGTAAATTCTAAGTTTTTCAGTGCAACTCACTCATATACAATGTACTACACTGTGCATTTCGTCTAATGCGGGTTTTTCAGTAAATTCTAAGTTTTTCAGTGCAAATCACTCATATACAATGTACTACACTGTGCATTTCGTCTAATGCGGGTTTTTCAGTAAATTCTAAGTTTTTCAGTGTAACTCACTCATATACAATGTACTACACTGTGCATTTCGTCTAATGCGGGTTTTTCAGTAAATTCTAAGTTTTTCAGTGCAACTCACTCATATACTATGTACTACACTGTGCATTTCGTCTAATGCGGGTTTTTCAGTAAATTCTAAGTTTTTCAGTGCAACTCACTCATATACTATGTACTCACACTGTGCATTTCGTCTAATGCGGGTTTTTCAGTATATTCTAAGTTTTTCAGTGCAACTCACTCATATACTATGTACTCTACACTGTGCATTTCGTCTAATGCGGGTTTTTCAGTAAATTCTAAATTTTTCAGTGTAACTCACTCCTATACAATGTACTATACTGTGCATTTCGTCTAATGCGGGTTTTTCAGTAAATTCTAAGTTTTTCAGTGTAACTCACTCCTATACAATGTACTACACTGTGCATTTCGTCTAATGCGGGTTTTTCAGTAAATTCTAAGTTTTTCAGTGCAACTCACTCATATACTATGTACTACACTGTGCATTACGTCTAATGCGGGTTTTTCAGTAAATTCTAAGTTTTTCAGTGCAACTCACTCATATACAATGTACTACACTGTGCATTTCGTCTAATGCGGGTTTTTGAGTAAATTCTAAGTTTTTCAGTGCAAATCACTCATATACAATGTACTACACTCTGCATTTCGTCTAATGCGGGTTTTTCAGTAAATTCTAAGTTTTTCAGTGTAGCTCACTCATATACAATGTACTACACTGTGCATTTCGTCTAATGCGGGTTTTTCAGTAAATTCTAAGTTTTTCAGTGCAACTCACTCATATACTATGTACTACACTGTGCATTTCGTCTAATGCGGGTTTTTCAGTAAATTCTAAGTTTTTCAGTGCAACTCACTCATATACTATGTACTACACTGTGCATTACGTCTAATGCGGGTTTTTCAGTAAATTCTAAGTTTTTCAGTGCAACTCACTCATATACAATGTACTACACTGTGCATTTCGTCTAATGCGGGTTTTTCAGTAAATTCTAAGTTTTTCAGTGCAACTCACTCATATACTATGTACTACACTGTGCATTTCGTCTAATGCGGGTTTTTCAGTAAATTCTAAGTTTTTCAGTGCAACTCACTCATATACTATGTACTACACTGTGCATTTCGTCTAATGCGGGTTTTTCAGTAAATTCTAAATTTTTCAGTGCAACTTACTCATATACAATGTACTACACTGTGCATTTCGTCTAATGTGGGTTTTTCAGTAAATTCTAAGTTTTTCAGTGCAACTCACTCATATACAATGTACTACACTGTGCATTTCGTCTAAAGCGGGTTTTTCAGTAAATTCTAAGTTTTTCAGTGCAACTCACTCATATACTATGTACTACACTGTGCATTTGGTCTAATGCGGGTTTTTCAGTAAATTCTAAGTTTTTCAGTGCAACTCGCTCATATACTATGTACTACACTGTGCATTTCGTCTAATGCGGGTTTTTCAGTAAGTTCTAAGTTTTTCAGTGCAACTCTCTCATATACAATGTACTACACTGTGCATTTCGTCTAATGCGGGTTTTTCAGTAAATTCTAAGTTTTTCAGTGTAACTCACTCATATACAATGTACTACACTGTGCATTTCGTCTAATGCGGGTTTTTCAGTAAATTCTAAGTTTTTCAGTGCAACTCACTCATATACAATGTACTACACTGTGCATTTTGTCTAATGCGGGTTTTTCAGTAAATTCTAAGTTTTTCAGTGCAACTCACTCATATACAATGTACTACACTGTGTATTTCGACTAATGCGGGTTTTTCAGTAAATTCTAAGTTTTTCAGTGCAACTCACTCATATACTATGTACTACACTGTGCATTTCGTCTAAAGCGGGTTTTTCAGTAAATTCTAAATTTTTCAGTGCAACTCACTCATATACATTGTACTACACTGTGCATTTCGTCTAATGCGGGTTTTTCAGTAAATTCTAAGTTTTTCAGTGCAACTCACTCATATACTATGTACTATACTGTGCATTTCCTCTAATGCGGGTTTTTCAGTAAATTCTAAGTTTTTCAGTGCAACACAATCATATACAATGTACTACACTCTGCATTTCGTCTAATGAGGGTTTTTCAGTAATTTCTAAGTTTTTCAGTGCAACTCACTCATATACAATGTACTACACTGTGCATTTCGTCTAATGCGGGTTTTTCAGTAAATTCTAAGTTTTTCAGTGCAACTCACTCATATACAATGTACTACACTGTGCATTTCGTCTAATGCGGGTTTTTGAGTAAATTCTAAGTTTTTCAGTGCAAATCACTCATATACAATGTACTACACTCTGCATTTCGTCTAATGCGGGTTTTTCAGTAAATTCTAAGTTTTTCAGTGTAGCTCACTCATATACAATGTACTACACTGTGCATTTCGTCTAATGCGGGTTTTTCAGTAAATTCTAAGTTTTTCAGTGCAGCTCACTCATATACTATGTACTACACTGTGCATTTCGTCTTATGCGGGTTTTTCAGTAAATTCTAAGTTTTTCAGTGCAACTCACTCATATACAATGTACTACACTGTGCATTTCGTCTAATGCGGGTTTTTCAGTAAATTCTAAGTTTTTCAGTGCAACTCACTCATATACAATGTACTACACTGTGCATTTCGTCTAATGCGGGTTTTTCAGTAAATTCTAAGTTTTTCAGTGCAACTCACTCATATACTATGTACTACACTGTGCATTTCGTCTAATGCGGGTTTTTCAGTAAATTCTAAGTTTTTCAGTGCAACTCACTCATATACAATGTATTACACTGTGCATTTCGTCTAATGCGGGTTTTTTCAGTAAATTCTAAGTTTTTCAGTGCAACTCACTCATATACAATGTACTACACTGTGCATTTCGTCTAATGTGGGTTTTTCAGTAAATTCTAAGTTTTTCAGTGCAACTCACTCATATACAATGTACTACACTGTGCATTTCGTCTAAAGCGGGTTTTTCAGTAAATTCTAAGTTTTTCAGTGCAACTCACTCATATACTATGTACTACACTGTGCATTTCGTCTAATGCGGGTTTTTCAGTAAATTCTAAGTTTTTCAGTGCAACTCACTCATATACTATGTACTACACTGTGCATTTGGTCTAATGCGTGTTTTTCAGTAAATTCTAAGTTTTTCAGTGCAACTCACTCATATACTATGTACTACACTGTGCATTTCGTCTAATGCGGGTTTTTCAGTAAGTTCTAAGTTTTTCAGTGCAACTCACTCATATACAATGTACTACACTGTGCATTTCCTCTAATGCGGGTTTTTCAGTAAATTCTAAGTTTTTCAGTGTAACTCACTCTTATACAATGTACTACACTGTGCATTTCGTCTAATGCGGGTTTTTCAGTAAATTCTAAGCTTTTCAGTGCAACTCACTCATATACTATGTACTACACTGTGCATTTCGTCTAATGCGGGTTTTTCAGTAAATTCTAAGTTTTTCAGTGCAGCTCACTCATATACTATGTACTACACTGTGCATTTCGTCTTATGCGGGTTTTTCAGTAAATTCTAAGTTTTTCAGTGCAACTCACTCATATACAATGTACTACACTGTGCATTTCGTCTAATGCGGGTTTTTCAGTAAATTCTAAGTTTTTCAGTGCAACTCACTCATATACAATGTACTACACTGTGCATTTCGTCTAATGCGGGTTTTTCAGTAAATTCTAAGTTTTTCAGTGCAACTCACTCATATACTATGTACTACACTGTGCATTTCGTCTAATGCGGGTTTTTCAGTAAATTCTAAGTTTTTCAGTGCAACTCACTCATATACAATGTATTACACTGTGCATTTCGTCTAATGCGGGTTTTTTCAGTAAATTCTAAGTTTTTCAGTGCAACTCACTCATATACAATGTACTACACTGTGCATTTCGTCTAATGTGGGTTTTTCAGTAAATTCTAAGTTTTTCAGTGCAACTCACTCATATACAATGTACTACACTGTGCATTTCGTCTAAAGCGGGTTTTTCAGTAAATTCTAAGTTTTTCAGTGCAACTCACTCATATACTATGTACTACACTGTGCATTTCGTCTAATGCGGGTTTTTCAGTAAATTCTAAGTTTTTCAGTGCAACTCACTCATATACTATGTACTACACTGTGCATTTGGTCTAATGCGTGTTTTTCAGTAAATTCTAAGTTTTTCAGTGCAACTCACTCATATACTATGTACTACACTGTGCATTTCGTCTAATGCGGGTTTTTCAGTAAGTTCTAAGTTTTTCAGTGCAACTCACTCATATACAATGTACTACACTGTGCATTTCCTCTAATGCGGGTTTTTCAGTAAATTCTAAGTTTTTCAGTGTAACTCACTCTTATACAATGTACTACACTGTGCATTTCGTCTAATGCGGGTTTTTCAGTAAATTCTAAGCTTTTCAGTGCAACTCACTCATATACAATGTACTACACTGTGCATTTCGTCTAATGTGGGTTTTTCAGTAAATTCTAAGTTTTTCAGTGCAACTCACTCATATACAATGTACTACACTGTGCATTTCGTCTAATGCGGGTTTTTCAGTAAATTCTAAGTTTTTCAGTGTAACTCACTCCTATACAATGTACTACACTGTGCATTTCGTCTAATGCGGGTTTTTCAGTAAATTCTAAGTTTTTCAGTGCAACTCACTCATATACTATGTACTACACTGTGCAATTCGTCTAATGCGGGTTTTTCAGTAAATTCTAAGTTTTTCAGTGCAACTCACTCATATACAATGTACTACACTGTGCATTTCGTCTAATGCGGGTTTTTGAGTAAATTCTAAGTTTTTCAGTGCAAATCACTCATATACAATGTACTACACTCTACATTTCGTCTAATGAGGGTTTTTCAGTAAATTCTAAGTTTTTCAGAGTAGCTCACTCATATACAATGTACTACACTGTGCATTTCGTCTAATGCGGGTTTTTCAGTAAATTCTAAGTTTTTCAGTGCAACTCACTCATATACTATGTACTACACTGTGCATTTCGTCTAATGCGAGTTTTTCAGTAAATTCTAAGTTTTTCAGTGCAACTCACTCATATACAATGTACTACACTGTGCATTTCGTCTAATGCGGGTTTTTCAGTAAATTCTAAGTTTTTCAGTGCAACTCACTCATATACTATGTACTACACTGTGCATTTCGTCTAAAGCGGGTTTTTCAGTAAATTCTAAATTTTTCAGTGCAACTCACTCATATACATTGTACTACACTGTGCATTTCGTCTAATGCGGGTTTTTCAGTAAATTCTAAGTTTTTCAGTGTAACTCACTCCTATACAATGTACTACACTGTGCATTTCGTCTAATGCGGGTTTTTCAGTAAATTCTAAGTTTTTCAGTGCAACTCACTCATATACTATGTACTATACTGTGCATTTCCTCTAATGCGGGTTTTTCAGTAAATTCTAAGTTTTTCAGTGCAACACACTCATATACAATGTACTACACTCTGCATTTCGTCTAATGAGGGTTTTTCAGTAATTTCTAAGTTTTTCAGTGCAACTCACTCATATACAATGTACTACACTGTGCATTTCGTCTAATGCGGGTTTTTCAGTAAATTCTAAGTTTTTCAGTGCAACTCACTCATATACAATGTACTACACTGTGCATTTCGTCTAATGCGGGTTTTTGAGTAAATTCTAAGTTTTTCAGTGCAAATCACTCATATACAATGTACTACACTCTACATTTCGTCTAATGCGGGTTTTTCAGTAAATTCTAAGTTTTTCAGTGTAGCTCACTCATATACAATGTACTACACTGTGCATTTCGTCTAATGCGGGTTTTTCAGTAAATTCTAAGTTTTTCAGTGCAACTCACTCATATACTATGTACTACACTGTGCATTTCGTCTAATGCGGGTTTTTCAGTAAATTCTAAGTTTTTCAGTGCAACTCACTCATATACAATGTACTACACTGTGCATTTCGTCTAATGCGGGTTTTTCAGTAAATTCTAAGTTTTTCAGTGCAACTCACTCATATACTATGTACTACACTGTGCATTTCGTCTAAAGCGGGTTTTTCAGTAAATTCTAAATTTTTCAGTGCAACTCACTCATATCCATTGTACTACACTGTGCATTTCGTCTAATGCGGGTTTTTCAGTAAATTCTAAGTTTTTCAGTGTAACTCACTCCTATACAATGTACTACACTGTGCATTTCGTCTAATGCGGGTTTTTCAGTAAATTCTAAGTTTTTCAGTGCAACTCACTCATATACTATGTACTATACTGTGCATTTCCTCTAATGCGGGTTTTTCAGTAAATTCTAAGTTTTTCAGTGCAACACACTCATATACAATGTACTACACTCTGCATTTCGTCTAATGAGGGTTTTTCAGTAATTTCTAAGTTTTTCAGTGCAACTCACTCATATACAATGTACTACACTGTGCATTTGGTCTAATGCGTGTTTTTCAGTAAATTCTAAGTTTTTCAGTGCAACTCACTCATATACTATGTACTACACTGTGCATTTCGTCTAATGCGGGTTTTTCAGTAAGTTCTAAGTTTTTCAGTGCAACTCACTCATATACAATGTACTACACTGTGCATTTCCTCTAATGCGGGTTTTTCAGTAAATTCTAAGTTTTTCAGTGTAACTCACTCATATACAATGTACTACACTGTGCATTTCGTCTAATGCGGGTTTTTCAGTAAATTCTAAGTTTTTCAGTGCAACTCACTCATATACAATGTACTACACTGTGCATTTCGTCTAATGTGGGTTTTTCAGTAAATTCTAAGTTTTTCAGTGCAACTCACTCATATACAATGTACTACACTGTGCATTTCGTCTAATGCGGGTTTTTCAGTAAATTCTAAGTTTTTCAGTGTAACTCACTCCTATACAATGTACTACACTGTGCATTTCGTCTAATGCGGGTTTTTCAGTAAATTCTAAGTTTTTCAGTGCAACTCATTCATATACTATGTACTACACTGTGCATTTCGTCTAATGCGGGTTTTTCAGTAAATTCTAAGTTTTTCAGTGTAACTCACTCCTATACAATGTACTACACTGTGCATTTCGTCTAATGCGGGTTTTTCAGTAAATTCTAAGTTTTTCAGTGTAACTCACTCCTATACAATGTACTACACTGTGCATTTCGTCTAATGCGGGTTTTTCAGTAAATTCTAAGTTTTTCAGTGCAACTCACTCATATACAATGTACTACACTGTGCATTTCGTCTAAAGCGGGTTTTTCAGTAAATTCTAAGTTTTTCAGTGCAACTCACTCATATACTATGTACTACACTGTGCATTTGGTCTAATGCGGGTTTTTCAGTAAATTCTAAGTTTTTCAGTGCAACTCGCTCATATACTATGTACTACACTGTGCATTTCGTCTAATGCGGGTTTTTCAGTAAGTTCTAAGTTTTTCAGTGCAACTCACTCATATACAATGTACTACACTGTGCATTTCGTCTAATGCGGGTTTTTCAGTAAATTCTAAGTTTTTCAGTGTAACTCACTCATATACAATGTACTACACTGTGCATTTCGTCTAATGCGGGTTTTTCAGTAAATTCTAAGTTTTTCAGTGCAACTCACTCATATACAATGTACTACACTGTGCATTTTGTCTAATGCGGGTTTTTCAGTAAATTCTAAGTTTTTCAGTGCAACTCACTCATATACAATGTACTACACTGTGTATTTCGACTAATGCGGGTTTTTCAGTAAATTCTAAGTTTTTCAGTGCAACTCACTCATATACTATGTACTACACTGTGCATTTCGTCTAATGCTGGTTTTTCAGTAAATTCTAAATTTTTCAGTGCAACTCACTCATATACATTGTACTACACTGTGCATTTCGTCTAATGCGGGTTTTTCAGTAAATTCTAAGTTTTTCAGTGTAACTCACTCCTATACAATGTACTACACTGTGCATTTCGTCTAATGCGGGTTTTTCAGTAAATTCTAAGTTTTTCAGTGCAACTCACTCATATACTATGTACTATACTGTGCATTTCCTCTAATGCGGGTTTTTCAGTAAATTCTAAGTTTTTCAGTGCAACACACTCATATACAATGTACTACACTCTGCATTTCGTCTAATGAGGGTTTTTCAGTAATTTCTAAGTTTTTCAGTGCAACTCACTCATATACAATGTACTACACTGTGAATTTCGTCTAATGCGGGTTATTCAGTAAATTCTAAGTTTTTCAGTGCAACTCACTCATATACAATGTACTACACTGTGCATTTCGTCTAATGCGGGTTTTTGAGTAAATTCTAAGTTTTTCAGTGCAAATCACTCATATACAATGTACTACACTCTGCATTTCGTCTAATGCGGGTTTTTCAGTAAATTCTAAGTTTTTCAGTGTAGCTCACTCATATACAATGTACTACACTGTGCATTTCGTCTAATGCGGGTTTTTCAGTAAATTCTAAGTTTTTCAGTGCAGCTCACTCATATACTATGTACTACACTGTGCATTTCGTCTTATGCGGGTTTTTCAGTAAATTCTAAGTTTTTCAGTGGAACTCACTCATATACAATGTACTACACTGTGCATTTCGTCTAATGCGGGTTTTTCAGTAAATTCTAAGTTTTTCAGTGCAACTCACTCATATACAATGTACTACACTGTGCATTTCGTCTAATGCGGGTTTTTCAGTAAATTCTAAGTTTTTCAGTGCAACTCACTCATATACTATGTACTACGCTGTGCATTTCGTCTAATGCGGGTTTTTCAGTAAATTCTAAGTTTTTCAGTGCAACTCACTCATATACAATGTACTACACTGTGCATTTCGTCTAATGCGGGTTTTTCAGTAAATTCTAAGTTTTTCAGTGCAATTCACTCATATACAATGTACTACACTGTGCATTTCGTATAATGTGGGTTTTTCAGTAAATTCTAAGTTTTTCAGTGCAACTCACTCATATACAATGTACTACACTGTGCATTTCGTCTAAAGCGGGTTTTTCAGTAAATTCTAAGTTTTTCAGTGCAACTCACTCATATACTATGTACTACACTGTGCATTTCGTCTAATGCGGGTTTTTCAGTAAATTCTAAGTTTTTCAGTGCAACTCACTCATATACTATGTACTACACTGTGCATTTGGTCTAATGCGTGTTTTTCAGTAAATTCTAAGTTTTTCAGTGCAACTCACTCGTATACTATGTACTACACTGTGCATTTCGTCTAATGCGGGTTTTTCAGTAAGTTCTAAGTTTTTCAGTGCAACTCACTCATATACAATGTACTACACTGTGCATTTCCTCTAATGCGGGTTTTTCAGTAAATTCTAAGTTTTTCATTGTAACTCACTCATATACAATGTACTACACTGTGCATTTCCTCTAATGCGGGTTTTTCAGTAAATTCTAAGTTTTTCAGTGCAACTCACTCATATACAATGTACTACACTGTGCATTTCGTCTAATGTGGGTTTTTCAGTAAATTCTAAGTTTTTCAGTGCAACTCACTCATATACAATGTACTACACTGTGCATTTCGTCTAATGCGGGTTTTTCAGTAAATTCTAAGTTTTTCAGTGTAACTCACTCCTATACAATGTACTACACTGTGCATTTCGTCTAATGCGGGTTTTTCAGTAAATTCTAAGTTTTTCAGTGCAACTCATTCATATACTATGTACTACTCTGTGCATTTCGTCTAATGCGGGTTTTTCAGTAAATTCTAAGTTTTTCAGTGTAACTCACTCCTATACAATGTACTACACTGTGCATTTCGTCTAATGCGGGTTTTTCAGTAAATTCTAAGTTTTTCAGTGTAACTCACTCCTATACAATGTACTACACTGTGCATTTCGTCTAATGCGGGTTTTTCAGTAAATTCTAAGTTTTTCAGTGCAGCTCACTCATATACTATGTACTACACTGTGCATTTCGTCTTATGCGGGTTTTTCAGTAAATTCTAAGTTTTTCAGTGGAACTCACTCATATACAATGTACTACACTGTGCATTTCGTCTAATGCGGGTTTTTCAGTAAATTCTAAGTTTTTCAGTGCAACTCACTCATATACAATGTACTACACTGTGCATTTCGTCTAATGCGGGTTTTTCAGTAAATTCTAAGTTTTTCAGTGCAACTCACTCATATACTATGTACTACACTGTGCATTTCGTCTAATGCGGGTTTTTCAGTAAATTCTAAGTTTTTCAGTGCAACTCACTCATATACAATGTACTACACTGTGCATTTCGTCTAATGCGGGTTTTTCAGTAAATTCTAAGTTTTTCAGTGCAACTCACTCATATACAATGTACTACACTGTGCATTTTGTCTAATGCGGGTTTTTCAGTAAATTCTAAGTTTTTCAGTGCAACTCACTCATATACAATGTACTACACTGTGTATTTCGACTAATGCGGGTTTTTCAGTAAATTCTAAGTTTTTCAGTGCAACTCACTCATATACTATGTACTACACTGTGCATTTCGTCTAATGCGGGTTTTTCAGTAAATTCTAAATTTTTCAGTGCAACTCACTCATATACATTGTACTACACTGTGCATTTCGTCTAATGCGGGTTTTTCAGTAAATTCTAAGTTTTTCAGTGTAACTCACTCCTATACAATGTACTACACTGTGCATTTCGTCTAATGCGGGTTTTTCAGTAAATTCTAAGTTTTTCAGTGCAACTCACTCATATACTATGTACTATACTGTGCATTTCCTCTAATGCGGGTTTTTCAGTAAATTCTAAGTTTTTCAGTGCAACACACTCATATACAATGTACTACACTCTGCATTTCGTCTAATGAGGGTTTTTCAGTAATTTCTAAGTTTTTCAGTGCAACTCACTCATATACAATGTACTACACTGTGCATTTCGTCTAATGCGGGTTATTCAGTAAATTCTAAGTTTTTCAGTGCAACTCACTCATATACAATGTACTACACTGTGCATTTCGTCTAATGCGGGTTTTTGAGTAAATTCTAAGTTTTTCAGTGCAAATCACTCATATACAATGTACTACACTCTGCATTTCGTCTAATGCGGGTTTTTCAGTAAATTCTAAGTTTTTCAGTGCAGCTCACTCATATACTATGTACTACACTGTGCATTTCGTCTTATGCGGGTTTTTCAGTAAATTCTAAGTTTTTCAGTGGAACTCACTCATATACAATGTACTACACTGTGCATTTCGTCTAATGCGGGTTTTTCAGTAAATTCTAAGTTTTTCAGTGCAACTCACTCATATACAATGTACTACACTGTGCATTTCGTCTAATGCGGGTTTTTCAGTAAATTCTAAGTTTTTCAGTGCAACTCACTCATATACTATGTACTACACTGTGCATTTCGTCTAATGCGGGTTTTTCAGTAAATTCTAAGTTTTTCAGTGCAACTCACTCATATACAATGTACTACACTGTGCATTTCGTCTAATGCGGGTTTTTCAGTAAATTCTAAGTTTTTCAGTGCAACTCACTCATATACAATGTACTACACTGTGCATTTCGTATAATGTGGGTTTTTCAGTAAATTCTAAGTTTTTCAGTGCAACTCACTCATATACAATGTACTACACTGTGCATTTCGTCTAAAGCGGGTTTTTCAGTAAATTCTAAGTTTTTCAGTGCAACTCACTCATATACTATGTACTACACTGTGCATTTCGTCTAATGCGGGTTTTTCAGTAAATTCTAAGTTTTTCAGTGCAACTCACTCATATACTATGTACTACACTGTGCATTTGGTCTAATGCGTGTTTTTCAGTAAATTCTAAGTTTTTCAGTGCAACTCACTCATATACTATGTACTACACTGTACATTTCGTCTAATGCGGGTTATTCAGTAAGTTCTAAGTTTTTCAGTGCAACTCACTCATATACAATGTACTACACTGTGCATTTCCTCTAATGCGGGTTTTTCAGTAAATTCTAAATTTTTCAGTGTAACTCACTCATATACAATGTACTACACTGTGCATTTCGTCTAATGCGGGTTTTTCAGTAAATTCTAAGTTTTTCAGTGCAACTCACTCATATACAATGTACTACACTGTGCATTTCGTCTAATGTGGGTTTTTCAGTAAATTCTAAGTTTTTCAGTGCAACTCACTCATATACAATGTACTACACTGTGCATTTCGTCTAATGCGGGTTTTTCAGTAAATTCTAAGTTTTTCAGTGTAACTCACTCCTATACAATGTACTACACTGTGCATTTCGTCTAATGCGGGTTTTTCAGTAAATTCTAAGTTTTTCAGTGCAACTCATTCATATACTATGTACTACACTGTGCATTTCGTCTAATGCGGGTTTTTCAGTAAATTCTAAGTTTTTCAGTGTAACTCACTCCTATACAATGTACTACACTGTGCATTTCGTCTAATGCGGGTTTTTCAGTAAATTCTAAGTTTTTCAGTGCAGCTCACTCATATACTATGTACTACACTGTGCATTTCGTCTTATGTGGGTTTTTCAGTAAATTCTAAGTTTTTCAGTGGAACTCACTCATATACAATGTACTACACTGTGCATTTCGTCTAATGCGGGTTTTTCAGTAAATTCTAAGTTTTTCAGTGCAACTCACTCATATACAATGTACTACACTGTGCATTTCGTCTAATGCGGGTTTTTCAGTAAATTCTAAGTTTTTCAGTGCAACTCACTCATATACTATGTACTACACTGTGCATTTCGTCTAATGCGGGTTTTTCAGTAAATTCTAAGTTTTTCAGTGCAACTCACTCATATACAATGTACTACACTGTGCATTTCGTCTAATGCGGGTTTTTCAGTAAATTCTAAGTTTTTCAGTGCAACTCACTCATATACAATGTACTACACTGTGCATTTCGTATAATGTGGGTTTTTCAGTAAATTCTAAGTTTTTCAGTGCAACTCACTCATATACAATGTACTACACTGTGCATTTCGTCTAAAGCGGGTTTTTCAGTAAATTCTAAGTTTTTCAGTGCAACTCACTCATATACTATGTACTACACTGTGCATTTCGTCTAATGCGGGTTTTTCAGTAAATTCTAAGTTTTTCAGTGCAACTCACTCATATACTATGTACTACACTGTGCATTTGGTCTAATGCGTGTTTTTCAGTAAATTCTAAGTTTTTCAGTGCAATTCACTCATATACTATGTACTACACTGTGCATTTCGTCTAATGCGGGTTTTTCAGTAAGTTCTAAGTTTTTCAGTGCAACTCACTCATATACAATGTACTACACAGTGCATTTCCTCTAATGCGGGTTTTTCAGTAAATTCTAAGTTTTTCAGTGTAACTCACTCATATACAATGTACTACACTGTGCATTTCGTCTAATGCGGGTTTTTCAGTAAATTCTAAGTTTTTCAGTGCAACTCACTCATATACAATGTACTACACTGTGCATTTCGTCTAATGTGGGTTTTTCAGTAAATTCTAAGTTTTTCAGTGCAACTCACTCATATACAATGTACTACACTGTGCATTTCGTCTAATGCGGGTTTTTCAGTAAATTCTAAGTTTTTCAGTGTAACTCACTCCTATACAATGTACTACACTGTGCATTTCGTCTAATGCGGGTTTTTCAGTAAATTCTAAGTTTTTCAGTGCAACTCATTCATATACTATGTACTACAGTGTGCATTTCGTCTAATGCGGGTTTTTCAGTAAATTCTAAGTTTTTCAGCGCAACTCACTCATATACTATGTACTACACTGTGCATTTCGTCTAATGCGGGTTTTTCAGTAAATTCTAAGTTTTTCAGTGTAACTCACTCCTATACAATGTACTACACTGTGCATTTCGTGTAATGCGGGTTTTTCAGTAAATTCTAAGTTTTTCAGTGCAACTCACTCATATACAATGTACTACACTGTGCATTTCGTCTAAAGCGGGTTTTTCAGTAAATTCTAAGTTTTTCAGTGCAACTCACTCATATACTATGTACTACACTGTGCATTTGGTCTAATGCGGGTTTTTCAGTAAATTCTAAGTTTTTCAGTGCAACTCACTCATATACAATGTACTACACTGTGCATTTCGTCTAATGCGGGTTTTTCAGTAAATTCTAAGTTTTTCAGTGTAACTCACTCCTATACAATGTACTACACTGTGCATTTCGTCTTATGTGGGTTTTTCAGTAAATTCTAAGTTTTTCAGTGGAACTCACTCATATACAATGTACTACACTGTGCATTTCGTCTAATGCGGGTTTTTCAGTAAATTCTAATTTTTTCAGTGCAACTCACTCATATACAATGTACTACACTGTGCATTTCGTCTAATGCGGGTTTTTCAGTAAATTCTAAGTTTTTCAGTGCAACTCACTCATATACTATGTACTACACTGTGCATTTCGTCTAATGCGGGTTTTTCAGTAAATTCTAAGTTTTTCAGTGCAACTCACTCATATACAATGTACTACACTGTGCATTTCGTCTAATGCGGGTTTTTCAGTAAATTCTAAGTTTTTCAGTGCAACTCACTCATATACAATGTACTACACTGTGCATTTCGTATAATGTGGGTTTTTCAGTAAATTCTAAATTTTTCAGTGCAACTCACTCATATACAATGTACTACACTGTGCATTTCGTCTAAAGCGGGTTTTTCAGTAAATTCTAAGTTTTTCAGTGCAACTCACTCATATACTATGTACTACACTGTGCATTTCGTCTAATGCGGGTTTTTCAGTAAATTCTAAGTTTTTCAGTGCAACTCACTCATATACTATGTACTACACTGTGCATTTGGTCTAATGCGTGTTTTTCAGTAAATTCTAAGTTTTTCAGTGCAACTCACTCATATACTATGTACTACACTGTGCATTTCGTCTAATGCGGGTTTTTCAGTAAGTTCTAAGTTTTTCAGTGCAACTCACTCATATACAATGTACTACACTGTGCATTTCCTCTAATGCGGGTTTTTCAGTAAATTCTAAGTTTTTCAGTGTAACTCACTCATATACAATGTACTACACTGTGCATTTCGTCTAATGCGGGTTTTTCAGTAAATTCTAAGTTTTTCAGTGCAACTCACTCATATACAATGTACTACACTGTGCATTTCGTCTAATGTGGGTTTTTCAGTAAATTCTAAGTTTTTCAGTGCAACTCACTCCTATACAATGTACTACACTGTGCATTTCGTCTAATGCGGGTTTTTCAGTAAATTCTAAGTTTTTCAGTGCAACTCACTCATATACAATGTACTACACTGTGCATTTCGTATAATGTGGGTTTTTCAGTAAATTCTAAGTTTTTCAGTGCAACTCACTCATATACAATGTACTACACTGTGCATTTCGTCTAAAGCGGGTTTTTCAGTAAATTCTAAGTTTTTCAGTGCAACTCACTCATATACTATGTACTACACTGTGCATTTCGTCTAATGCGGGTTTTTCAGTAAATTCTAAGTTTTTCAGTGCAACTCACTCATATACTATGTACTACACTGTGCATTTGGTCTAATGCGTGTTTTTCAGTAAATTCTAAGTTTTTCAGTGCAACTCACTCATATACTATGTACTACACTGTGCATTTCGTCTAATGCGGGTTATTCAGTAAGTTCTAAGTTTTTCAGTGCAACTCACTCATATACAATGTACTACACTGTGCATTTCCTCTAATGCGGGTTTTTCAGTAAATTCTAAATTTTTCAGTGTAACTCACTCATATACAATGTACTACACTGTGCATTTCGTCTAATGCGGGTTTTTCAGTAAATTCTAAGTTTTTCAGTGCAACTCACTCATATACAATGTACTACACTGTGCATTTCGTCTAATGTGGGTTTTTCAGTAAATTCTAAGTTTTTCAATGCAACTCACTCATATACAATGTACTACACTGTGCATTTCGTCTAATGCGGGTTTTTCAGTAAATTCTAAGTTTTTCAGTGTAACTCACTCCTATACAATGTACTACACTGTGCATTTCGTCTAATGCGGGTTTTTCAGTAAATTCTAAGTTTTTCAGTGCAACTCATTCATATACTATGTACTACACTGTGCATTTCGTCTAATGCGGGTTTTTCAGTAAATTCTAAGTTTTTCAGTGTAACTCACTCCTATACAATGTACTACACTGTGCATTTCGTCTAATGCGGGTTTTTCAGTAAATTCTAAGTTTTTCAGTGCAGCTCACTCATATACTCTGTACTACACTGTGCATTTCGTCTTATGTGGGTTTTTCAGTAAATTCTAAGTTTTTCAGTGGAACTCACTCATATACAATGTACTACACTGTGCATTTCGTCTAATGCGGGTTTTTCAGTAAATTCTAAGTTTTTCAGTGCAACTCACTCATATACAATGTACTACACTGTGCATTTCGTCTAATGCGGGTTTTTCAGTAAATTCTAAGTTTTTCAGTGCAACTCACTCATATACTATGTACTACACTGTGCATTTCGTCTAATGCGGGTTTTTCAGTAAATTCTAAGTTTTTCAGTGCAACTCACTCATATACAATGTACTACACTGTGCATTTCGTCTAATGCGGGTTTTTCAGTAAATTCTAAGTTTTTCAGTGCAACTCACTCATATACAATGTACTACACTGTGCATTTCGTATAATGTGGGTTTTTCAGTAAATTCTAAGTTTTTCAGTGCAACTCACTCATATACAATGTACTACACTGTGCATTTCGTCTAAAGCGGGTTTTTCAGTAAATTCTAAGTTTTTCAGTGCAACTCACTCATATACTATGTACTACACTGTGCATTTGGTCTAATGCGTGTTTTTCAGTAAATTCTAAGTTTTTCAGTGCAATTCACTCATATACTATGTACTACACTGTGCATTTCGTCTAATGCGGGTTTTTCAGTAAGTTCTAAGTTTTTCAGTGCAACTCACTCATATACAATGTACTACACAGTGCATTTCCTCTAATGCGGGTTTTTCAGTAAATTCTAAGTTTTTCAGTGTAACTCACTCATATACAATGTACTACACTGTGCATTTCGTCTAATGCGGGTTTTTCAGTAAATTCTAAGTTTTTCAGTGCAACTCACTCATATACAATGTACTACACTGTGCATTTCGTCTAATGTGGGTTTTTCAGTAAATTCTAAGTTTTTCAGTGCAACTCACTCATATACTATGTACTACACTGTGCATTTGGTCTAATGCGGGTTTTTCAGTAAATTCTAAGTTTTTCAGTGCAACTCACTCATATACAATGTACTACACTGTGCATTTCGTCTAATGCGGGTTTTTCAGTAAATTCTAAGTTTTTCAGTGTAACTCACTCCTATACAATGTACTACACTGTGCATTTCGTCTTATGTGGGTTTTTCAGTAAATTCTAAGTTTTTCAGTGGAACTCACTCATATACAATGTACTACACTGTGCATTTCGTCTAATGCGGGTTTTTCAGTAAATTCTAATTTTTTCAGTGCAACTCACTCATATACAATGTACTACACTGTGCATTTCGTCTAATGCGGGTTTTTCAGTAAATTCTAAGTTTTTCAGTGCAACTCACTCATATACTATGTACTACACTGTGCATTTCGTCTAATGCGGGTTTTTCAGTAAATTCTAAGTTTTTCAGTGCAACTCACTCATATACAATGTACTACACTGTGCATTTCGTCTAATGCGGGTTTTTCAGTAAATTCTAAGTTTTTCAGTGCAACTCACTCATATACAATGTACTACACTGTGCATTTCGTATAATGTGGGTTTTTCAGTAAATTCTAAGTTTTTCAGTGCAACTCACTCATATACAATGTACTACACTGTGCATTTCGTCTAAAGCGGGTTTTTCAGTAAATTCTAAGTTTTTCAGTGCAACTCACTCATATACTATGTACTACACTGTGCATTTCGTCTAATGCGGGTTTTTCAGTAAATTCTAAGTTTTTCAGTGCAACTCACTCATATACTATGTACTACACTGTGCATTTGGTCTAATGCGTGTTTTTCAGTAAATTCTAAGTTTTTCAGTGCAACTCACTCATATACTATGTACTACACTGTGCATTTCGTCTAATGCGGGTTTTTCAGTAAGTTCTAAGTTTTTCAGTGCAACTCACTCATATACAATGTACTACACTGTGCATTTCCTCTAATGCGGGTTTTTCAGTAAATTCTAAGTTTTTCAGTGTAACTCACTCATATACAATGTACTACACTGTGCATTTCGTCTAATGCGGGTTTTTCAGTAAATTCTAAGTTTTTCAGTGCAACTCACTCATATACAATGTACTACACTGTGCATTTCGTCTAATGTGGGTTTTTCAGTAAATTCTAAGTTTTTCAGTGCAACTCACTCATATACAATGTACTACACTGTGCATTTCGTCTAATGCGGGTTTTTCAGTAAATTCTAAGTTTTTCAGTGTAACTCACTCCTATACAATGTACTACACTGTGCATTTCGTCTAATGCGGGTTTTTCAGTAAATTCTAAGTTTTTCAGTGCAACTCATTCATATACTATGTACTACACTGTGCATTTCGTCTAATGCGGGTTTTTCAGTAAATTCTAAGTTTTTCAGCGCAACTCACTCATATACTATGTACTACACTGTGCATTTCGTCTAATGCGGGTTTTTCAGTAAATTCTAAGTTTTTCAGTGTAACTCACTCCTATACAATGTCCTACACTGTGCATTTCGTGTAATGCGGGTTTTTCAGTAAATTCTAAGTTTTTCAGTGCAACTCACTCATATACAATGTACTACACTGTGCATTTCGTCTAAAGCGGGTTTTTCAGTAAATTCTAAGTTTTTCAGTGCAACTCACTCATATACTATGTACTACACTGTGCATTTGGTCTAATGCGTGTTTTTCAGTAAATTCTAAGTTTTTCAGTGCAATTCACTCATATACTATGTACTACACTGTGCATTTCGTCTAATGCGGGTTTTTCAGTAAGTTCTAAGTTTTTCAGTGCAACTCACTCATATACAATGTACTACACAGTGCATTTCCTCTAATGCGGGTTTTTCAGTAAATTCTAAGTTTTTCAGTGTAACTCACTCATATACAATGTACTACACTGTGCATTTCGTCTAATGCGGGTTTTTCAGTAAATTCTAAGTTTTTCAGTGCAACTCACTCATATACAATGTACTACACTGTGCATTTCGTCTAATGTGGGTTTTTCAGTAAATTCTAAGTTTTTCAGTGCAACTCACTCATATACAATGTACTACACTGTGCATTTCGTCTAATGCGGGTTTTTCAGTAAATTCTAAGTTTTTCAGTGTAACTCACTCCTATACAATGTACTACACTGTGCATTTCGTCTAATGCGGGTTTTTCAGTAAATTCTAAGTTTTTCAGTGCAACTCATTCATATACTATGTACTACAGTGTGCATTTCGTCTAATGCGGGTTTTTCAGTAAATTCTAAGTTTTTCAGCGCAACTCACTCATATACTATGTACTACACTGTGCATTTCGTCTAATGCGGGTTTTTCAGTAAATTCTAAGTTTTTCAGTGTAACTCACTCCTATACAATGTACTACACTGTGCATTTCGTGTAATGCGGGTTTTTCAGTAAATTCTAAGTTTTTCAGTGCAACTCACTCATATACAATGTACTACACTGTGCATTTCGTCTAAAGCGGGTTTTTCAGTAAATTCTAAGTTTTTCAGTGCAACTCACTCATATACTATGTACTACACTGTGCATTTGGTCTAATGCGGGTTTTTCAGTAAATTCTAAGTTTTTCAGTGCAACTCACTCATATACAATGTACTACACTGTGCATTTCGTCTAATGCGGGTTTTTCAGTAAATTCTAAGTTTTTCAGTGTAACTCACTCCTATACAATGTACTACACTGTGCATTTCGTCTTATGTGGGTTTTTCAGTAAATTCTAAGTTTTTCAGTGGAACTCACTCATATACAATGTACTACACTGTGCATTTCGTCTAATGCGGGTTTTTCAGTAAATTCTAATTTTTTCAGTGCAACTCACTCATATACAATGTACTACACTGTGCATTTCGTCTAATGCGGGTTTTTCAGTAAATTCTAAGTTTTTCAGTGCAACTCACTCATATACTATGTACTACACTGTGCATTTCGTCTAATGCGGGTTTTTCAGTAAATTCTAAGTTTTTCAGTGCAACTCACTCATATACAATGTACTACACTGTGCATTTCGTCTAATGCGGGTTTTTCAGTAAATTCTAAGTTTTTCAGTGCAACTCACTCATATACAATGTACTACACTGTGCATTTCGTATAATGTGGGTTTTTCAGTAAATTCTAAGTTTTTCAGTGCAACTCACTCATATACAATGTACTACACTGTGCATTTCGTCTAAAGCGGGTTTTTTCAGTAAATTCTAAGTTTTTCAGTGCAACTCACTCATATACTATGTACTACACTGTGCATTTCGTCTAATGCGGGTTTTTCAGTAAATTCTAAGTTTTTCAGTGCAACTCACTCATATACTATGTACTACACTGTGCATTTGGTCTAATGCGTGTTTTTCAGTAAATTCTAAGTTTTTCAGTGCAACTCACTCATATACTATGTACTACACTGTGCATTTCGTCTAATGCGGGTTTTTCAGTAAGTTCTAAGTTTTTCAGTGCAACTCACTCATATACAATGTACTACACTGTGCATTTCCTCTAATGCGGGTTTTTCAGTAAATTCTAAGTTTTTCAGTGTAACTCACTCATATACAATGTACTACACTGTGCATTTCGTCTAATGCGGGTTTTTCAGTAAATTCTAAGTTTTTCAGTGCAACTCACTCATATACAATGTACTACACTGTGCATTTCGTCTAATGTGGGTTTTTCAGTAAATTCTAAGTTTTTCAGTGCAACTCACTCATATACAATGTACTACACTGTGCATTTCGTCTAATGCGGGTTTTTCAGTAAATTCTAAGTTTTTCAGTGTAACTCACTCCTATACAATGTACTACACTGTGCATTTCGTCTAATGCGGGTTTTTCAGTAAATTCTAAGTTTTTCAGTGCAACTCATTCATATACTATGTACTACACTGTGCATTTCGTCTAATGCGGGTTTTTCAGTAAATTCTAAGTTTTTCAGTGTAACTCACTCCTATACAATGTACTACACTGTGCATTTCGTCTAATGCGGGTTTTTCAGTAAATTCTAAGTTTTTCAGTGTAACTCACTCCTATACAATGTACTACACTGTGCATTTCGTGTAATGCGGGTTTTTCAGTAAATTCTAAGTTTTTCAGTGCAACTCACTCATATACAATGTACTACACTGTGCATTTCGTCTAAAGCGGGTTTTTCAGTAAATTCTAAGTTTTTCAGTGCAACTCACTCATATACTATGTACTACACTGTGCATTTGGTCTAATGCGGGTTTTTCAGTAAATTCTAAGTTTTTCAGTGCAACTCGCTCATATACTATGTACTACACTGTGCATTTCGTCTAATGCGGGTTTTTCAGTAAGTTCTAAGTTTTTCAGTGCAACTCACTCATATACAATGTACTACACTGTGCATTTCGTCTAATGCGGGTTTTTCAGTAAATTCTAAGTTTTTCAGTGTAACTCACTCATATACAATGTACTACACTGTGCATTTCGTCTAATGCGGGGTTTTTCAGTAAATTCTAAGTTTTTCAGTGCAACTCACTCATATACAATGTACTACACTGTGCATTTTGTCTAATGCGGGTTTTTCAGTAAATTCTAAGTTTTTCAGTGCAACTCACTCATATACAATGTACTACACTGTGTATTTCGACTAATGCGGGTTTTTCAGTAAATTCTAAGTTTTTCAGTGCAACTCACTCATATACTATGTACTACACTGTGCATTTCGTCTAATGCGGGTTTTTCAGTAAATTCTAAGTTTTTCAGTGCAACTCACTCATATACTATGTACTACACTGTGCATTTCGTCTAAAGCGGGTTTTTCAGTAAATTCTAAATTTTTCAGTGCAACTCACTCATATACATTGTACTACACTGTGCATTTCGTCTAATGCCGGGTTTTTCAGTAAATTCTAAGTTTTTCAGTGTAACTCACTCCTATACAATGTACTACACTGTGCATTTCGTCTAATGCGGGTTTTTCAGTAAATTCTAAGTTTTTCAGTGCAACTCACTCATATACTATGTACTATACTGTGCATTTCCTCTAATGCGGGTTTTTCAGTAAATTCTAAGTTTTTCAGTGCAACACACTCATATACAATGTACTACACTCTGCATTTCGTCTAATGAGGGTTTTTCAGTAATTTCTAAGTTTTTCAGTGCAACTCACTCATATACAATGTACTACACTGTTGCCTTTCGTCTAATGCGGGTTTTTCAGTAAATTCTAAGTTTTTCAGTGCAACTCACTCATATACAATGTACTACACTGTGCATTTCGTCTAATGCGGGTTTTTGAGTAAATTCTAAGTTTTTCAGTGCAAATCACTCATATACAATGTACTACACTCTGCATTTCGTCTAATGCGGGTTTTTCAGTAAATTCTAAGTTTTTCAGTGTAGCTCACTCATATACAATGTACTACACTGTGCATTTCGTCTAATGCGGGTTTTTCAGTAAATTCTAAGTTTTTCAGTGCAGCTCACTCATATACTATGTACTACACTGTGCATTTCGTCTTATGCGGGTTTTTCAGTAAATTCTAAGTTTTTCAGTGGAACTCACTCATATACAATGTACTACACTGTGCATTTCGTGTAATGCGGGTTTTTCAGTAAATTCTAAGTTTTTCAGTGTAACTCACTCCTATACAATGTACTACACTGTGCATTTCGTGTAATGCGGGTTTTTCAGTAAATTCTAAGTTTTTCAGTGCAACTCACTCATATACAATGTACTACACTGTGCATTTCGTCTAAAGCGGGTTTTTCAGTAAATTCTAAGTTTTTCAGTGCAACTCACTCATATACTATGTACTACACTGTGCATTTGGTCTAATGCGGGTTTTTCAGTAAATTCTAAGTTTTTCAGTGCAACTCACTCATATACAATGTACTACACTGTGCATTTCGTCTAATGCGGGTTTTTCAGTAAATTCTAAGTTTTTCAGTGTAACTCACTCCTATACAATGTACTACACTGTGCATTTCGTCTTATGTGGGTTTTTCAGTAAATTCTAAGTTTTTCAGTGGAACTCACTCATATACAATGTACTACACTGTGCATTTCGTCTAATGCGGGTTTTTCAGTAAATTCTAATTTTTTCAGTGCAACTCACTCATATACAATGTACTACACTGTGCATTTCGTCTAATGCGGGTTTTTCAGTAAATTCTAAGTTTTTCAGTGCAACTCACTCATATACTATGTACTACACTGTGCATTTCGTCTAATGCGGGTTTTTCAGTAAATTCTAAGTTTTTCAGTGCAACTCACTCATATACAATGTACTACACTGTGCATTTCGTCTAATGCGGGTTTTTCAGTAAATTCTAAGTTTTTCAGTGCAACTCACTCATATACAATGTACTACACTGTGCATTTCGTATAATGTGGGTTTTTCAGTAAATTCTAAGTTTTTCAGTGCAACTCACTCATATACAATGTACTACACTGTGCATTTCGTCTAAAGCGGGTTTTTCAGTAAATTCTAAGTTTTTCAGTGCAACTCACTCATATACTATGTACTACACTGTGCATTTCGTCTAATGCGGGTTTTTCAGTAAATTCTAAGTTTTTCAGTGCAACTCACTCATATACTATGTACTACACTGTGCATTTGGTCTAATGCGTGTTTTTCAGTAAATTCTAAGTTTTTCAGTGCAACTCACTCATATACTATGTACTACACTGTGCATTTCGTCTAATGCGGGTTTTTCAGTAAGTTCTAAGTTTTTCAGTGCAACTCACTCATATACAATGTACTACACTGTGCATTTCCTCTAATGCGGGTTTTTCAGTAAATTCTAAGTTTTTCAGTGTAACTCACTCATATACAATGTACTACACTGTGCATTTCGTCTAATGCGGGTTTTTCAGTAAATTCTAAGTTTTTCAGTGCAACTCACTCATATACAATGTACTACACTGTGCATTTCGTCTAATGTGGGTTTTTCAGTAAATTCTAAGTTTTTCAGTGCAACTCACTCATATACAATGTACTACACTGTGCATTTCGTCTAATGCGGGTTTTTCAGTAAATTCTAAGTTTTTCAGTGTAACTCACTCCTATACAATGTACTACACTGTGCATTTCGTCTAATGCGGGTTTTTCAGTAAATTCTAAGTTTTTCAGTGCAACTCATTCATATACTATGTACTACACTGTGCATTTCGTCTAATGCGGGTTTTTCAGTAAATTCTAAGTTTTTCAGTGTAACTCACTCCTATACAATGTACTACACTGTGCATTTCGTCTAATGCGGGTTTTTCAGTAAATTCTAAGTTTTTCAGTGTAACTCACTCCTATACAATGTACTACACTGTGCATTTCGTGTAATGCGGGTTTTTCAGTAAATTCTAAGTTTTTCAGTGCAACTCACTCATATACAATGTACTACACTGTGCATTTCGTCTAAAGCGGGTTTTTCAGTAAATTCTAAGTTTTTCAGTGCAACTCACTCATATACTATGTACTACACTGTGCATTTGGTCTAATGCGGGTTTTTCAGTAAATTCTAAGTTTTTCAGTGCAACTCGCTCATATACTATGTACTACACTGTGCATTTCGTCTAATGCGGGTTTTTCAGTAAGTTCTAAGTTTTTCAGTGCAACTCACTCATATACAATGTACTACACTGTGCATTTCGTCTAATGCGGGTTTTTCAGTAAATTCTAAGTTTTTCAGTGTAACTCACTCATATACAATGTACTACACTGTGCATTTCGTCTAATGCGGGTTTTTCAGTAAATTCTAAGTTTTTCAGTGCAACTCACTCATATACAATGTACTACACTGTGCATTTTGTCTAATGCGGGTTTTTCAGTAAATTCTAAGTTTTTCAGTGCAACTCACTCATATACAATGTACTACACTGTGTATTTCGACTAATGCGGGTTTTTCAGTAAATTCTAAGTTTTTCAGTGCAACTCACTCATATACTATGTACTACACTGTGCATTTCGTCTAATGCGGGTTTTTCAGTAAATTCTAAGTTTTTCAGTGCAACTCACTCATATACTATGTACTACACTGTGCATTTCGTCTAAAGCGGGTTTTTCAGTAAATTCTAAATTTTTCAGTGCAACTCACTCATATACATTGTACTACACTGTGCATTTCGTCTAATGCCGGGTTTTTCAGTAAATTCTAAGTTTTTCAGTGTAACTCACTCCTATACAATGTACTACACTGTGCATTTCGTCTAATGCGGGTTTTTCAGTAAATTCTAAGTTTTTCAGTGCAACTCACTCATATACTATGTACTATACTGTGCATTTCCTCTAATGCGGGTTTTTCAGTAAATTCTAAGTTTTTCAGTGCAACACACTCATATACAATGTACTACACTCTGCATTTCGTCTAATGAGGGTTTTTCAGTAATTTCTAAGTTTTTCAGTGCAACTCACTCATATACAATGTACTACACTGTTGCCTTTCGTCTAATGCGGGTTTTTCAGTAAATTCTAAGTTTTTCAGTGCAACTCACTCATATACAATGTACTACACTGTGCATTTCGTCTAATGCGGGTTTTTGAGTAAATTCTAAGTTTTTCAGTGCAAATCACTCATATACAATGTACTACACTCTGCATTTCGTCTAATGCGGGTTTTTCAGTAAATTCTAAGTTTTTCAGTGTAGCTCACTCATATACAATGTACTACACTGTGCATTTCGTCTAATGCGGGTTTTTCAGTAAATTCTAAGTTTTTCAGTGCAGCTCACTCATATACTATGTACTACACTGTGCATTTCGTCTTATGCGGGTTTTTTCAGTAAATTCTAAGTTTTTCAGTGGAACTCACTCATATACAATGTACTACACTGTGCATTTCGTCTAATGCGGGTTTTTCAGTAAATTCTAAGTTTTTCAGTGCAACTCACTCATATACATTGTACTACACTGTGCATTTCGTCTAATGCGGGTTTTTCAGTAAATTCTAAGTTTTTCAGTGCAACTCACTCATATACTATGTACTACACTGTGCATTTCGTCTAATGCGGGTTTTTCAGTAAATTCTAAGTTTTTCAGTGCAACTCACTCATATACAATGTATTACACTGTGCATTTCGTCTAATGCGGGTTTTTTCAGTAAATTCTAAGTTTTTCAGTGCAACTCACTCATATACAATGTACTACACTGTGCATTTCGTCTAATGTGGGTTTTTCAGTAAATTCTAAGTTTTTCAGTGCAACTCACTCATATACAATGTACTACACTGTGCATTTCGTCTAAAGCGGGTTTTTCAGTAAATTCTAAGTTTTTCAGTGCAACTCACTCATATACTATGTACTACACTGTGCATTTGGTCTAATGCGTGTTTTTCAGTAAATTCTAAGTTTTTCAGTGCAACTCACTCATATACTATGTACTACACTGTGCATTTCGTCTAATGCGGGTTTTTCAGTAAGTTCTAAGTTTTTCAGTGCAACTCACTCATATACAGTGTACTACACTGTGCATTTCCTCTAATGCGGGTTTTTCAGTAAATTCTAAGTTTTTCAGTGTAACTCACTCTTATACAATGTACTACACTGTGCATTTCGTCTAATGCGGGTTTTTCAGTAAATTCTAAGTTTTTCAGTGCAACTCACTCATATACAATGTACTACACTGTGCATTTCGTCTAATGTGGGTTTTTCAGTAAATTCTAAGTTTTTCAGTGCAACTCACTCATATACAATGTACTACACTGTGCATTTCGTCTAATGCGGGTTTTTCAGTAAATTCTAAGTTTTTCAGTGTAACTCACTCCTATACAATGTACTACACTGTGCATTTCGTCTAATGCGGGTTTTTCAGTAAATTCTAAGTTTTTCAGTGCAACTCATTCATATACTATGTACTACACTGTGCATTTCGTCTAATGCGGGTTTTTCAGTAAATTCTAAGTTTTTCAGCGCAACTCACTCATATACTATGTACTACACTGTGCATTTCGTCTAATGCGGGTTTTTCAGTAAATTCTAAGTTTTTCAGTGTAACTCACTCCTATACAATGTACTACACTGTGCATTTCGTCTAATGCGGGTTTTTCAGTAAATTCTAAGTTTTTCAGTGTAACTCACTCCTATACAATGTACTACACTGTGCATTTCGTCTAATGCGGGTTTTTCAGTAAATTCTAAGTTTTTCAGTGCAACTCACTCATATACTATGTACTACACTGTGCAATTCGTCTAATGCGGGTTTTTCAGTAAATTCTAAGTTTTTCAGTGCAACTCACTCATATACTATGTACTACACTGTGCATTTCGTCTAATGCGGGTTTTTGAGTAAATTCTAAGTTTTTCAGTGCAAATCACTCATATACAATGTACTACACTCTGCATTTCGTCTAATGCGGGTTTTTCAGTAAATTCTAAGTTTTTCAGTGTAGCTCACTCATATACAATGTACTACACTGTGCATTTCGTCTAATGCGGGTTTTTCAGTAAATTCTAAGTTTTTCAGTGCAGCTCACTCATATACTATGTACTACACTGTGCATTTCGTCTTATGCGGGTTTTTCAGTAAATTCTAAGTTTTTCAGTGGAACTCACTCATATACAATGTACTACACTGTGCATTTCGTCTAATGCGGGTTTTTCAGTAAATTCTAAGTTTTTCAGTGCAACTCACTCATATACAATGTACTACACTGTGCATTTCGTCTAATGCGGGTTTTTCAGTAAATTCTAAGTTTTTCAGTGCAACTCACTCATATACTATGTACTACACTGTGCATTTCGTCTAATGCGGGTTTTTCAGTAAATTCTAAGTTTTTCAGTGCAACTCACTCATATACAATGTATTACACTGTGCATTTCGTCTAATGCGGGTTTTTTCAGTAAATTCTAAGTTTTTCAGTGCAACTCACTCATATACAATGTACTACACTGTGCATTTCGTCTAATGTGGGTTTTTCAGTAAATTCTAAGTTTTTCAGTGCAACTCACTCATATACAATGTACTACACTGTGCATTTCGTCTAAAGCGGGTTTTTCAGTAAATTCTAAGTTTTTCAGTGCAACTCACTCATATACTATGTACTACACTGTGCATTTCGTCTAATGCGGGTTTTTCAGTAAATTCTAAGTTTTTCAGTGCAACTCACTCATATACTATGTACTACACTGTGCATTTGGTCTAATGCGTGTTTTTCAGTAAATTCTAAGTTTTTCAGTGCAACTCACTCATATACTATGTACTACACTGTGCATTTCGTCTAATGCGGGTTTTTCAGTAAGTTCTAAGTTTTTCAGTGCAACTCACTCATATACAGTGTACTACACTGTGCATTTCCTCTAATGCGGGTTTTTCAGTAAATTCTAAGTTTTTCAGTGTAACTCACTCTTATACAATGTACTACACTGTGCATTTCGTCTAATGCGGGTTTTTCAGTAAATTCTAAGTTTTTCAGTGCAACTCACTCATATACAATGTACTACACTGTGCATTTCGTCTAATGTGGGTTTTTCAGTAAATTCTAAGTTTTTCAGTGCAACTCACTCATATACAATGTACTACACTGTGCATTTCGTCTAATGCGGGTTTTTCAGTAAATTCTAAGTTTTTCAGTGTAACTCACTCCTATACAATGTACTACACTGTGCATTTCGTCTAATGCGGGTTTTTCAGTAAATTCTAAGTTTTTCAGTGCAACTCATTCATATACTATGTACTACACTGTGCATTTCGTCTAATGCGGGTTTTTCAGTAAATTCTAAGTTTTTCAGCGCAACTCACTCATATACTATGTACTACACTGTGCATTTCGTCTAATGCGGGTTTTTCAGTAAATTCTAAGTTTTTCAGTGTAACTCACTCCTATACAATGTACTACACTGTGCATTTCGTCTAATGCGGGTTTTTCAGTAAATTCTAAGTTTTTCAGTGTAACTCACTCCTATACAATGTACTACACTGTGCATTTCGTCTAATGCGGGTTTTTCAGTAAATTCTAAGTTTTTCAGTGCAACTCACTCATATACTATGTACTACACTGTGCAATTCGTCTAATGCGGGTTTTTCAGTAAATTCTAAGTTTTTCAGTGCAACTCACTCATATACTATGTACTACACTGTGCATTTCGTCTAATGCGGGTTTTTGAGTAAATTCTAAGTTTTTCAGTGCAAATCACTCATATACAATGTACTACACTCTACATTTCGTCTAATGCGGGTTTTTCAGTAAATTCTAAGTTTTTCAGTGTAGCTCACTCATATACAATGTACTACACTGTGCATTTCGTCTAATGCGGGTTTTTCAGTAAATTCTAAGTTTTTCAGTGCAACTCACTCATATACTATGTACTACACTGTGCATTTCGTCTAATGCGGGTTTTTCAGTAAATTCTAAGTATTTCAGTGCAACTCACTCATATACAATGTACTACACTGTGCATTTCGTCTAATGCGGGTTTTTCAGTAAATTCTAAGTTTTTCAGTGCAACTCACTCATATACTATGTACTACACTGTGCATTTCGTCTAAAGCGGGTTTTTCAGTAAATTCTAAATTTTTCAGTGCAACTCACTCATATACATTGTACTACACTGTGCATTTCGTCTAATGCGGGTTTTTCAGTAAATTCTAAGTTTTTCAGTGTAACTCACTCCTATACAATGTACTACACTGTGCATTTCGTCTAATGCGGGTTTTTCAGTAAATTCTAAGTTTTTCAGTGCAACTCACTCATATACTATGTACTATACTGTGCATTTCCTCTAATGCGGGTTTTTCAGTAAATTCTAAGTTTTTCAGTGCAACACACTCATATACAATGTACTACACTCTGCATTTCGTCTAATGAGGGTTTTTCAGTAATTTCTAAGTTTTTCAGTGCAACTCACTCATATACAATGTACTACACTGTGCATTTCGTCTAATGCGGGTTTTTCAGTAAATTCTAAGTTTTTCAGTGCAACTCACTCATATACAATGTACTACACTGTGCATTTCGTCTAATGCGGGTTTTTGAGTAAATTCTAAGTTTTTCAGTGCAAATCACTCATATACAATGTACTACACTCTGCATTTCGTCTAATGCGGGTTTTTCAGTAAATTCTAAGTTTTTCAGTGTAGCTCACTCATATACAATGTACTACACTGTGCATTTCGTCTAATGCGGGTTTTTCAGTAAATTCTAAGTTTTTCAGTGCAGCTCACTCATATACTATTTACTACACTGTGCATTTCGTCTTATGCGGGTTTTTCAGTAAATTCTAAGTTTTTCAGTGGAACTCACTCATATACAATGTACTACACTGTGCATTTCGTCTAATGCGGGTTTTTCAGTAAATTCTAAGTTTTTCAGTGCAACTCACTCATATACTATGTACTACACTGTGCATTTCGTCTAATGCGGGTTTTTCAGTAAATTCTAAGTTTTTCAGTGCAACTCACTCATATACAATGTACTACACTGTGCATTTCGTCTAATGTGGGTTTTTTAGTAAATTCTAAGTTTTTCAGTGCAACTCACTCATATACAATGTACTACACTGTGCATTTCGTATAATGTGGGTTTTTCAGTAAATTCTAAGTTTTTCAGTGCAACTCACTCATATACAATGTACTACACTGTGCATTTCGTCTAAAGCGGGTTTTTCAGTAAATTCTAAGTTTTTCAGTGCAACTCACTCATTTACTATGTACTACACTGTGCATTTCGTCTAATGCGGGTTTTTCAGTAAATTCTAAGTTTTTCAGTGCAACTCACTCATATACTATGTACTACACTGTGCATTTGGTCTAATGCGTGTTTTTCAGTAAATTCTAAGTTTTTCAGTGCAACTCACTCATATACTATGTACTACACTGTGCATTTCGTCTAATGCGGGTTTTTCAGTAAGTTCTAAGTTTTTCAGTGCAACTCACTCATATACAATGTACTACACTGTGCATTTCCTCTAATGCGGGTTTTTCAGTAAATTCTAAGTTTTTCAGTGTAACTCACTCATATACAATGTACTACACTGTGCATTTCGTCTAATGCGGGTTTTTCAGTAAATTCTAAGTTTTTCAGTGCAACTCACTCATATACAATGTACTACACTGTGCATTTCTTCTAATGTGGGTTTTTCAGTAAATTCTAAGTTTTTCAGTGCAACTCACTCATATACAATGTACTACACTGTGCATTTCGTCTAATGCGGGTTTTTCAGTAAATTCTAAGTTTTTCAGTGTAACTCACTCCTATACAATGTACTACACTGTGCATTTCGTCTAATGCGGGTTTTTCAGTAAATTCTAAGTTTTTCAGTGCAACTCATTCATATACGATGTACTACACTGTGCATTTCGTCTAATGCGGGTTTTTCAGTAAATTCTAAGTTTTTCAGTGTAACTCACTCCTATATAATGTACTACACTGTGCATTTCGTCTAATGCGGGTTTTTCAGTAAATTCTAAGTTTTTCAGTGTAACTCACTCCTATACAATGTACTACACTGTGCATTTCGTCTAATGCGGGTTTTTCAGTAAATTCTAAGTTTTTCAGTGCAACTCACTCATATACTATGTACTACACTGTGCATTTCGTCTAATGCGGGTTTTTCAGTAAATTCTAAGTTTTTCAGTGCAACTCACTCATATACAATGTACTACACTGTGCATTTCGTCTAATGCGGGTTTTTGAGTAAATTCTAAGTTTTTCAGTGCAACTCACTCATATACAATGTACTACACTGTGCATTTCGTCTAATGCGGGTTTTTCAGTAAATTCTAAGTTTTTCAGTGCAACTCATTCATATACAACGTACTACACTGTGCATTTTGTCTAATGCGGGTTTTTCAGTAAATTCTAAGTTTTTCAGTGCAACTCACTCATATACAATGTACTACACTGTGTATTTCGACTAATGCGGGTTTTTCAGTAAATTCTAAGTTTTTCAGTGCAACTCACTCATATACAATGTACTACACTGTGCATTTCGTCTAATGCGGGTTTTTCAGTAAATTCTAAGTTTTTCAGTGCAACTCACTCATATACTATGTACTACACTGTGCATTTCGTCTAATGCGGGTTTTTCAGTAAATTCTAAGTTTTTCAGTGCAACTCACTCATATACAATGTATTACACTGTGCATTTCGTCTAATGCGGGTTTTTTCAGTAAATTCTAAGTTTTTCAGTGCAACTCACTCATATACAATGTACTACACTGTGCATTTCGTCTAATGTGGGTTTTTCAGTAAATTCTAAGTTTTTCAGTGCAACTCACTCATATACAATGTACTACACTGTGCATTTCGTCTAAAGCGGGTTTTTCAGTAAATTCTAAGTTTTTCAGTGCAACTCACTCATATACTATGTACTACACTGTGCATTTCGTCTAATGCGGGTTTTTCAGTAAATTCTAAGTTTTTCAGTGCAACTCACTCATATACTATGTACTACACTGTGCATTTGGTCTAATGCGTGTTTTTCAGTAAATTCTAAGTTTTTCAGTGCAACTCACTCATATACTATGTACTACACTGTGCATTTCGTCTAATGTGGGTTTTTCAGTAAGTTCTAAGTTTTTCAGTGCAACTCACTCATATACAGTGTACTACACTGTGCATTTCCTCTAATGCGGGTTTTTCAGTAAATTCTAAGTTTTTCAGTGTAACTCACTCTTATACAATGTACTACACTGTGCATTTCGTCTAATGCGGGTTTTTCAGTAAATTCTAAGTTTTTCAGTGCAACTCACTCATATACAATGTACTACACTGTGCATTTCGTCTAATGTGGGTTTTTCAGTAAATTCTAAGTTTTTCAGTGCAACTCACTCATATACAATGTACTACACTGTGCATTTCGTCTAATGCGGGTTTTTCAGTAAATTCTAAGTTTTTCAGTGTAACTCACTCCTATACAATGTACTACACTGTGCATTTCGTCTAATGCGGGTTTTTCAGTAAATTCTAAGTTTTTCAGTGCAACTCATTCATATACTATGTACTACACTGTGCATTTCGTCTAATGCGGGTTTTTCAGTAAATTCTAAGTTTTTCAGCGCAACTCACTCATATACTATGTACTACACTGTGCATTTCGTCTAATGCGGGTTTTTCAGTAAATTCTAAGTTTTTCAGTGTAACTCACTCCTATACAATGTACTACACTGTGCATTTCGTCTAATGCGGGTTTTTCAGTAAATTCTAAGTTTTTCAGTGTAACTCACTCCTATACAATGTACTACACTGTGCATTTCGTCTAATGCGGGTTTTTCAGTAAATTCTAAGTTTTTCAGTGCAACTCACTCATATACTATGTACTACACTGTGCAATTCGTCTAATGCGGGTTTTTCAGTAAATTCTAAGTTTTTCAGTGCAACTCACTCATATACTATGTACTACACTGTGCATTTCGTCTAATGCGGGTTTTTGAGTAAATTCTAAGTTTTTCAGTGCAAATCACTCATATACAATGTACTACACTCTACATTTCGTCTAATGCGGGTTTTTCAGTAAATTCTAAGTTTTTCAGTGTAGCTCACTCATATACAATGTACTACACTGTGCATTTCGTCTAATGCGGGTTTTTCAGTAAATTCTAAGTTTTTCAGTGCAACTCACTCATATACTATGTACTACACTGTGCATTTCGTCTAATGCGGGTTTTTCAGTAAATTCTAAGTATTTCAGTGCAACTCACTCATATACAATGTACTACACTGTGCATTTCGTCTAATGCGGGTTTTTCAGTAAATTCTAAGTTTTTCAGTGCAACTCACTCATATACTATGTACTACACTGTGCATTTCGTCTAAAGCGGGTTTTTCAGTAAATTCTAAATTTTTCAGTGCAACTCACTCATATACATTGTACTACACTGTGCATTTCGTCTAATGCGGGTTTTTCAGTAAATTCTAAGTTTTTCAGTGTAACTCACTCCTATACAATGTACTACACTGTGCATTTCGTCTAATGCGGGTTTTTCAGTAAATTCTAAGTTTTTCAGTGCAACTCACTCATATACTATGTACTATACTGTGCATTTCCTCTAATGCGGGTTTTTCAGTAAATTCTAAGTTTTTCAGTGCAACACACTCATATACAATGTACTACACTCTGCATTTCGTCTAATGAGGGTTTTTCAGTAATTTCTAAGTTTTTCAGTGCAACTCACTCATATACAATGTACTACACTGTGCATTTCGTCTAATGCGGGTTTTTCAGTAAATTCTAAGTTTTTCAGTGCAACTCACTCATATACAATGTACTACACTGTGCATTTCGTCTAATGCGGGTTTTTGAGTAAATTCTAAGTTTTTCAGTGCAAATCACTCATATACAATGTACTACACTCTGCATTTCGTCTAATGCGGGTTTTTCAGTAAATTCTAAGTTTTTCAGTGTAGCTCACTCATATACAATGTACTACACTGTGCATTTCGTCTAATGCGGGTTTTTCAGTAAATTCTAAGTTTTTCAGTGCAGCTCACTCATATACTATTTACTACACTGTGCATTTCGTCTTATGCGGGTTTTTCAGTAAATTCTAAGTTTTTCAGTGGAACTCACTCATATACAATGTACTACACTGTGCATTTCGTCTAATGCGGGTTTTTCAGTAAATTCTAAGTTTTTCAGTGCAACTCACTCATATACTATGTACTACACTGTGCATTTCGTCTAATGCGGGTTTTTCAGTAAATTCTAAGTTTTTCAGTGCAACTCACTCATATACAATGTACTACACTGTGCATTTCGTCTAATGTGGGTTTTTAGTAAATTCTAAGTTTTTCAGTGCAACTCACTCATATACAATGTACTACACTGTGCATTTCGTATAATGTGGGTTTTTCAGTAAATTCTAAGTTTTTCAGTGCAACTCACTCATATACAATGTACTACACTGTGCATTTCGTCTAAAGCGGGTTTTTCAGTAAATTCTAAGTTTTTCAGTGCAACTCACTCATTTACTATGTACTACACTGTGCATTTCGTCTAATGCGGGTTTTTCAGTAAATTCTAAGTTTTTCAGTGCAACTCACTCATATACTATGTACTACACTGTGCATTTGGTCTAATGCGTGTTTTTCAGTAAATTCTAAGTTTTTCAGTGCAACTCACTCATATACTATGTACTACACTGTGCATTTCGTCTAATGCGGGTTTTTCAGTAAGTTCTAAGTTTTTCAGTGCAACTCACTCATATACAATGTACTACACTGTGCATTTCCTCTAATGCGGGTTTTTCAGTAAATTCTAAGTTTTTCAGTGTAACTCACTCATATACAATGTACTACACTGTGCATTTCGTCTAATGCGGGTTTTTCAGTAAATTCTAAGTTTTTCAGTGCAACTCACTCATATACAATGTACTACACTGTGCATTTCTTCTAATGTGGGTTTTTCAGTAAATTCTAAGTTTTTCAGTGCAACTCACTCATATACAATGTACTACACTGTGCATTTCGTCTAATGCGGGTTTTTCAGTAAATTCTAAGTTTTTCAGTGTAACTCACTCCTATACAATGTACTACACTGTGCATTTCGTCTAATGCGGGTTTTTCAGTAAATTCTAAGTTTTTCAGTGCAACTCATTCATATACTATGTACTACACTGTGCATTTCGTCTAATGCGGGTTTTTCAGTAAATTCTAAGTTTTTCAGTGTAACTCACTCCTATATAATGTACTACACTGTGCATTTCGTCTAATGCGGGTTTTTCAGTAAATTCTAAGTTTTTCAGTGTAACTCACTCCTATACAATGTACTACACTGTGCATTTCGTCTAATGCGGGTTTTTCAGTAAATTCTAAGTTTTTCAGTGCAACTCACTCATATACTATGTACTACACTGTGCATTTCGTCTAATGCGGGTTTTTCAGTAAATTCTAAGTTTTTCAGTGCAACTCACTCATATACAATGTACTACACTGTGCATTTCGTCTAATGCGGGTTTTTGAGTAAATTCTAAGTTTTTCAGTGCAAATCACTCATATACAATGTACTACACTCTGCATTTCGTCTAATGCGGGTTTTTCAGTAAATTCTAAGTTTTTCAGTGTAGCTCACTCATATACAATGTACTACACTGTGCATTTCGTCTAATGCGGGTTTTTCAGTAAATTCTAAGTTTTTCAGTGCAACTCACTCATATACAATGTACTACACTGTGCATTTCGTCTAATGCGGGTTTTTCAGTAAATTCTAAGTTTTTCAGTGCAACTCATTCATATACAACGTACTACACTGTGCATTTTGTCTAATGCGGGTTTTTCAGTAAATTCTAAGTTTTTCAGTGCAACTCACTCATATACAATGTACTACACTGTGTATTTCGACTAATGCGGGTTTTTCAGTAAATTCTAAGTTTTTCAGTGCAACTCACTCATATACTATGTACTACACTGTGCATTTCGTCTAATGCGGGTTTTTCAGTAAATTCTAAGTTTTTCAGTGCAACTCACTCATATACTATGTACTACACTGTGCATTTCGTCTAAAGCGGGTTTTTCAGTAAATTCTAAATTTTTCAGTGCAACTCACTCATATACATTGTACTACACTGTGCATTTCGTCTAATGCGGGTTTTTCAGTAAATTCTAAGTTTTTCAGTGTAACTCACTCCTATACAATGTACTACACTGTGCATTTCGTCTAATGCGGGTTTTTCAGTAAATTCTAAGTTTTTCAGTGCAACTCACTCATATACTATGTACTATACTGTGCATTTCCTCTAATGCGTGTTTTTCAGTAAATTCTAAGTTTTTGAGTGCAACACACTCATATACAATGTACTACACTCTGCATTTCGTCTAATGAGGGTTTTTCAGTAATTTCTAAGTTTTTCAGTGCAACTCACTCATATACAATGTACTACACTGTGCATTTCGTCTAATGCGGGTTTTTCAGTAAATTCTAAGTTTTTCAGTGCAACTCACTCATATACAATGTACTACACTGTTCATTTCGTCTAATGCGGGTTTTTGAGTAAATTCTAAGTTTTTCAGTGCAAATCACTCATATACAATGTACTACACTCTGCATTTCGTCTAATGCGAGTTTTTCAGTAAATTCTAAGTTTTTCAGTGTAGCTCACTCATATACAATGTACTACACTGTGCATTTCGTCTAATGGGGGTTTTTCAGTAAATTCTAAGTTTTTCAGTGCAGCTCACTCATATACTATGTACTACACTGTGCATTTCTTCTTATGCGGGTTTTTCAGTAAATTCTAAGTTTTACAGTGGAACTCACTCATATACAATGTACTACACTGTGCATTTCGTCTAATGCGGGTTTTTCAGTAAATTCTAAGTTTTTCAGTGCAACTCACTCATATACAATGTACTACACTGTGCATTTCGTCTAATGCGGGTTTTTCAGTAAATTCTAAGTTTTTCAGTGCAACTCACTCATATACTATGTACTACACTGTGCATTTCGTCTAATGCGGGTTTTTCAGTACATTCTAAGTTTTTCAGTGCAACTCACTCATATACAATGTACTACACTGTGCATTTCGTCTAATGCGGGTTTTTCAGTAAATTCTAAGTTTTTCAGTGCAACTCACTCATATACAATTTACTACACTGTGCATTTCGTCTAATGTGGGTTTTTCAGTAAATTCTAAGTTTTTCAGTGCAACTCACTCATATACAATGTACTACACTGTGCATTTCGTCTAAAGCGGGTTTTTCAGTAAATTCTAAGTTTTTCAGTGCAACTCACTCATATACTATGTACTACACTGTGCATTTCGTCTAATGCGGGTTTTTCAGTAAATTCTAAGTTTTTCAGTGCAACTCACTCATATACTATGTACTACACTGTGCATTTGGTCTAATGCGTGTTTTTCAGTAAATTCTAAGTTTTTCAGTGCAACTCACTCATATACTATGTACTACACTGTGCATTTCGTCTAATGCGGGTTTTTCAGTAAGTTCTAAGTTTTTCAGTGCAACTCACTCATATACAATGTACTACACTGTGCATTTCCTCTAATGCGGGTTTTTCAGTAAATTCTAAGTTTTTCAGTGTAACTCACTCATATACAATGTACTACACTGTGCATTTCGTCTAATGCGGGTTTTTCAGTAAATTCTAAGTTTTTCAGTGCAACTCACTCATATACAATGTACTACACTGTGCATTTCGTCTAATGTGGGTTTTTCAGTAAATTCTAAGTTTTTCAGTGCAACTCACTCATATACAATGTACTACACTGTGCATTTCATCTAATGGGGGTTTTTCAGTAAATTCTAAGTTTTTCAGTGTAACTCACTCCTATACAATGTACTACACTGTGCATTTCGTCTAATGCGGGTTTTTCAGTAAATTCTAAGTTTTTCAGTGCAACTCACTCATATACTATGTACTACACTGTGCATTTCGTCTAATGCGGGTTTTTCAGTAAATTCTAAGTTTTTCAGTGCAACTCACTCATATACAATGTACTACACTGTGCATTTCGTCTAATGCGGGTTTTTGAGTAAATTCTAAGTTTTTCAGTGCAAATCACTCATATACAATGTACTACACTCTGCATTTCGTCTAATGCGGGTTTTTCAGTAAATTCTAAGTTTTTCAGTGTAGCTCACTCATATACAATGTACTACACTGTGCATTTCGTCTAATGCGGGTTTTTCAGTAAATTCTAAGTTTTTCAGTGCAACTCACTCATATACAATGTACTACACTGTGCATTTCGTCTAATGCGGGTTTTTCAGTAAATTCTAAGTTTTTCAGTGCAACTCACTCATATACAACGTACTACACTGTGCATTTTGTCTAATGCGGGTTTTTCAGTAAATTCTAAGTTTTTCAGTGCAACTCACTCATATACAATGTACTACACTGTGTATTTCGACTAATGCGGGTTTTTCAGTAAATTCTAAGTTTTTCAGTGCAACTCACTCATATACTATGTACTACACTGTGCATTTCGTCTAATGCGGGTTTTTCAGTAAATTCTAAGTTTTTCAGTGCAACTCACTCATATACTATGTACTACACTGTGCATTTCGTCTAAAGCGGGTTTTTCAGTAAATTCTAAATTTTTCAGTGCAACTCACTCATATACATTGTACTACACTGTGCATTTCGTCTAATGCGGGTTTTTCAGTAAATTCTAAGTTTTTCAGTGTAACTCACTCCTATACAATGTACTACACTGTGCATTTCGTCTAATGCGGGTTTTTCAGTAAATTCTAAGTTTTTCAGTGCAACTCACTCATATACTATGTACTATACTGTGCATTTCCTCTAATGCGGGTTTTTCAGTAAATTCTAAGTTTTTCAGTGCAACACACTCATATACAATGTACTACACTCTGCATTTCGTCTAATAAGGGTTTTTCAGTAATTTCTAAGTTTTTCAGTGCAACTCACTCATATACAATGTACTACACTGTGCATTTCGTCTAATGCGGGTTTTTCAGTAAATTCTAAGTTTTTCAGTGCAACTCACTCATATACAATGTACTACACTGTGCATTTCGTCTAATGCGGGTTTTTGAGTAAATTCTAAGTTTTTCAGTGCAAATCACTCATATACAATGTACTACACTCTGCATTTCGTCTAATGCGGGTTTTTCAGTAAATTCTAAGTTTTTCAGTGTAGCTCACTCATATACAATGTACTACACTGTGCATTTCGTCTAATGGGGGTTTTTCAGTAAATTCTAATTTTTTCAGTGGAGCTCACTCATATACTATGTACTACACTGTGCATTTCGTCTTATGCGGGTTTTTCAGTAAATTCTAAGTTTTTCAGTGGAACTCACTCATATACAATGTACTACACTGTACATTTCGTCTAATGTGGGTTTTTCAGTAAATTCTAAGTTTTTCAGTGCAACTCACTCATATACAATGTACTACACTGTGCATTTCGTCTAAAGCGGGTTTTTCAGTAAATTCTAAGTTTTTCAGTGCAACTCACTCATATACTATGTACTACACTGTGCATTTCGTCTAATGCGGGTTTTTCAGTAAATTCTAAGTTTTTCAGTGCAACTCACTCATATACTATGTACTACACTGTGCATTTGGTCTAATGCGTGTTTTTCAGTAAATTCTAAGTTTTTCAGTGCAACTCACTCATATACTATGTACTACACTGTGCATTTCGTCTAATGCGGGTTTTTCAGTAAGTTCTAAGTTTTTCAGTGCAACTCACTCATATACAATGTACTACACTGTGCATTTCGTCTAATGCGGGTTTTTCAGTAAATTCTAAGTTTTTCAGTGTAACTCACTCATATACAATGTACTACACTGTGCATTTCGTCTAATGCGGGTTTTTCAGTAAATTCTAAGTTTTTCAGTGCAACTCACTCATATACAATGTACTACACTGTGCATTTCGTCTAATGTGGGTTTTTCAGTAAATTCTAAGTTTTTCAGTGCAACTCACTCATATACAATGTACTACACTGTGCATTTCGTCTAATGCGGGTTTTTCAGTAAATTCTAAGTTTTTCAGTGTAACTCACTCCTATACAATGTACTACACTGTGCATTTCGTCTAATGCGGGTTTTTCAGTAAATTCTAAGTTTTTCAGTGCAACTCATTCATATACTATGTACTACAGTGTGCATTTCGTCTAATGCGGGTTTTTCAGTAAATTCTAAGTTTTTCAGCGCAACTCACTCATATACTATGTACTACACTGTGCATTTCGTCTAATGCGGGTTTTTCAGTAAATTCTAAGTTTTTCAGTGTAACTCACTCCTATACAATGTACTACACTGTGCATTTCGTCTAATGCGGGTTTTTCAGTAAATTCTAAGTTTTTCAGTGTAACTCACTACTATACAATGTACTACACTGTGCATTTCGTCTAATGTGGGTTTTTCAGTAAATTCTAAGTTTTTCAGTGCAACTCACTCATATACTATGTACTACACTGTGCATTTCGTCTAATGCGGGTTTTTCAGTAAATTCTAAGTTTTTCAGTGTAACTCACTCCTATACAATGTACTACACTGTGCATTTCGTCTAATGTGGGTTTTTCAGTAAATTCTAAGTTTTTCAGTGCAACTCACTCATATACAATGTACTACACTGTGCATTTCGTCTAATGCGGGTTTTTCAGTAAATTCTAAGTTTTTCAGTGTAACTCACTCCTATACAATGTACTACACTGTGCATTTCGTCTAATGCGGGTTTTTCAGTAAATTCTAAGTTTTTCAGTGCAACTCACTCATATACTATGTACTACACTGTGCATTTCGTCTAATGCGGGTTTTTCAGTAAATTCTAAGTTTTTCAGTGCAACTCACTCATATACAATGTACTACACTGTGCATTTCGTCTAATGCGGGTTTTTGAGTAAATTCTAAGTTTTTCAGTGCAAATCACTCATATACAATGTACTACACTCTGCATTTCGTCTAATGCGGGTTTTTCAGTAAATTCTAAGTTTTTCAGTGTAGCTCACTCATATACAATGTACTACACTGTGCATTTCTTCTAATGCGGGTTTTTCAGTAAATTCTAAGTTTTTCAGTGCAAATCACTCATATACAATGTACTACACTCTGCATTTCGTCTAATGCGGGTTTTTCAGTAAATTCTAAGTTTTTCAGTGTAGCTCACTCATATACAATGTACTACACTGTGCATTTCGTCTAATGTGGGTTTTTCAGTAAATTCTAAGTTTTTCAGTGCAACTCACTCATATACAATTTACTACACTGTGCATTTCGTCTAATGCGGGTTTTTCAGTAAATTCTAAGTTTTTCAGTGTAACTCACTCCTATACAATGTACTACACTGTGCATTTCGTCTAATGCGGGTTTTTCAGTAAATTCTAAGTTTTTCAGTGCAACTCATTCATATACTATGTACTACAGTGTGCATTTCGTCTAATGCGGGTTTTTCAGTAAATTCTAAGTTTTTCAGCGCAACTCACTCATATACTATGTACTACACTGTGCATTTCGTCTAATGCGGGTTTTTCAGTAAATTCTAAGTTTTTCAGTGTAACTCACTCCTATACAATGTACTACACTGTGCATTTCGTCTAATGCGGGTTTTTCAGTAAATTCTAAGTTTTTCAGTGTAACTTACTCCTATACAATGTACTACACTGTGCATTTCGTCTAATGTGGGTTTTTCAGTAAATTCTAAGTTTTTCAGTGCAACTCACTCATATACTATGTACTACACTGTGCATTTCGTCTAATGCGGGTTTTTCAGTAAATTCTAAGTTTTTCAGTGCAACTCACTCCTATACAATGTACTACACTGTGCATTTCGTCTAATGCGGGTTTTTCAGTAAATTCTAAGTTTTTCAGTGCAACTCACTCATATACTATGTACTATACTGTGCATTTCCTCTAATGCGGGTTTTTCAGTAAATTCTAAGTTTTTCAGTGCAACTCACTCATATACTATGTACTACACTGTGCATTTCGTCTAATGCGGGTTTTTCAGTAAATTCTAAGTTTTTCAGTGCAACTCACTCATATACAATGTACTACACTGTGCATTTCGTCTAATGCGGGTTTTTCAGTAAATTCTAAGTTTTTCAGTGCAAATCACTCATATACAATGTACTACACTCTGCATTTCGTCTAATGCGGGTTTTTCAGTAAATTCTAAGTTTTTCAGTGTAGCTCACTCATATACAATGTACTACACTGTGCATTTCTTCTAATGCGGGTTTTTCAGTAAATTCTAAGTTTTTCAGTGCAAATCACTCATATACAATGTACTACACTCTGCATTTCGTCTAATGCGGGTTTTTCAGTAAATTCTAAGTTTTTCAGTGTAGCTCACTCATATACAATGTACTACACTGTGCATTTCGTCTAATGTGGGTTTTTCAGTAAATTCTAAGTTTTTCAGTGCAACTCACTCATATACAATTTACTACACTGTGCATTTCGTCTAATGCGGGTTTTTCAGTAAATTCTAAGTTTTTCAGTGTAACTCACTCCTATACAATGTACTACACTGTGCATTTCGTCTAATGCGGGTTTTTCAGTAAATTCTAAGTTTTTCAGTGCAACTCATTCATATACTATGTACTACAGTGTGCATTTCGTCTAATGCGGGTTTTTCAGTAAATTCTAAGTTTTTCAGCGCAACTCACTCATATACTATGTACTACACTGTGCATTTCGTCTAATGCGGGTTTTTCAGTAAATTCTAAGTTTTTCAGTGTAACTCACTCCTATACAATGTACTACACTGTGCATTTCGTCTAATGCGGGTTTTTCAGTAAATTCTAAGTTTTTCAGTGTAACTTACTCCTATACAATGTACTACACTGTGCATTTCGTCTAATGTGGGTTTTTCAGTAAATTCTAAGTTTTTCAGTGCAACTCACTCATATACTATGTACTACACTGTGCATTTCGTCTAATGCGGGTTTTTCAGTAAATTCTAAGTTTTTCAGTGCAACTCACTCCTATACAATGTACTACACTGTGCATTTCGTCTAATGCGGGTTTTTCAGTAAATTCTAAGTTTTTCAGTGCAACTCACTCATATACTATGTACTATACTGTGCATTTCCTCTAATGCGGGTTTTTCAGTAAATTCTAAGTTTTTCAGTGCAACACACTCATATACAATGTACTACACTCTGCATTTCGTCTAATGAGGGTTTTTCAGTAATTTCTAAGTTTTTCAGTGCAACTCACTTATATACAATGTACTACACTGTGCATTTCGTCTAATGCGGGTTTTTCAGTAAATTCTAAGTTTTTCAGTGCAACTCACTCATATACAATGTACTACACTGTGCATTTCGTCTAATGCGGGTTTTTGAGTAAATTCTAAGTTTTTCAGTGCAAATCACTCATATACAATGTACTACACTCTGCATTTCGTCTAATGCGGGTTTTTCAGTAAATTCTAAGTTTTTCAGTGCAACTCACTCATATACTATGTACTACACTGTGCATTTCGTCTAATGCGGGTTTTTCAGTAAGTTCTAAGTTTTTCAGTGCAACTCACTCATATACAATGTACTACACTGTGCATTTCCTCTAATGCGGGTTTTTCAGTAAATTCTAAGTTTTTCAGTGTAACTCACTCATATACAATGTACTACACTGTGCATTTCGTCTAATGCGGGTTTTTCAGTAAATTCTAAGTTTTTCAGTGCAACTCACTCATATACAATGTACTACACTGTGCATTTCGTCTAATGCGGGTTTTTCAGTAAATTCTAAATTTTTCAGTGCAACTCACTCATATACTATGTACTATACTGTGCATTTCCTCTAATGCGGGTTTTTCAGTAAATTCTAAGTTTTTCAGTGCAACACACTCATATATAATGTACTACACTCTGCATTTTGTCTATTGAGGGTTTTTCAGTAATTTCTAAGTTTTTCAGTGCAACTCACTCATATACAATGTACTACACTGTGCATTTCGTCTAATGCGGGTTTTTCAGTAAATTCTAAGTTTTTCAGTGCAACTCACTCATATACAATGTACTACACTGTGCATTTCGTCTAATGCGGGTTTTTGAGTAAATTCTAAGTTTTTCAGTGCAAATCACTCATATACAATGTACTACACTCTGCATTTCGTCTAATGCGGGTTTTTCAGTAAATTCTAAGTTTTTCAGTGTAGCTCACTCATATACAATGTACTACACTGTGCATTTTGTCTAATGCGGGTTTTTCAGTAAATTCTAAGTTTTTCAGTGCAGCTCACTCATATACTATGTACTACACTGTGCATTTCGTCTTATGCGGGTTTTTCAGTAAATTCTAAGTTTTTCAGTGTAGCTCACTCATATACAATGTACTACACTGTGCATTTCGTCTAATGCGGGTTTTTCAGTAAATTCTAAGTTTTTCAGTGCAACTCACTCATATACAATGTACTACACTGTGCATTTCGTCTAATGCGGGTTTTTCAGTAAATTCTAAGTTTTTCAGTGCAACTCACTCATATACTATGTACTACACTGTGCATTTCGTCTAATGCGGGTTTTTCAGTAAATTCTAAGTTTTTCAGTGCAACTCACTCATATACAATGTACTACACTGTGCATTTCGTCTAATGCGGGTTTTTGAGTAAATTCTAAGTTTTTCAGTGCAAATCACTCATATACAATGTACTACACTCTGCATTTCGTCTAATGCGGGTTTTTCAGTAAATTCTAAGTTTTTCAGTGTAGCTCACTCATATACAATGTACTACACTGTGCATTTCGTCTAATGCGGGTTTTTCAGTAAATTCTAAGTTTTTCAGTGCAACTCACTCATATACAATGTACTACACTGTGCATTTCGTCTAATGCGGGTTTTTCAGTAAATTCTAAGTTTTTCAGTGCAACTCACTCATATACAATGTACTACACTGTGCATTTTGTCTAATGCGGGTTTTTCAGTAAATTCTAAGTTTTTCAGTGCAACTCACTCATATACAATGTACTACACTGTGTATTTCGACTAATGCGGGTTTTTCAGTAAATTCTAAGTTTTTCAGTGCAACTCACTCATATACTATGTACTACACTGTGCATTTCGTCTAATGCGGGTTTTTCAGTAAATTCTAAGTTTTTCAGTGCAACTCACTCATATACTATGTACTACACTGTGCATTTCGTCTAAAGCGGGTTTTTCAGTAAATTCTAAATTTTTCAGTGCAACTCACTCATATACATTGTACTACACTGTGCATTTCGTCTAATGCGGGTTTTTCAGTAAATTCTAAGTTTTTCAGTGTAACTCACTCCTATACAATGTACTACACTGTGCATTTCGTCTAATGCGGGTTTTTCAGTAAATTCTAAGTTTTTCAGTGCAACTCACTCATATACTATGTACTATACTGTGCATTTCCTCTAATGCGGGTTTTTCAGTAAATTCTAAGTTTTTCAGTGCAACACACTCATATACAATGTACTACACTCTGCATTTCGTCTAATGAGGGTTTTTCAGTAATTTCTAAGTTTTTCAGTAAACTCACTCATATACAATGTACTACACTGTGCATTTTGTCTAATGCGGGTTTTTCAGTAAATTCTAAGTTTTTCAGTGCAACTCACTCATATACTATGTACTACACTGTGCATTTCGTCTAATGCGGGTTTTTGAGTAAATTCTAAGTTTTTCAGTGCAAATCACTCATATACAATGTACTACACTCTGCATTTCGTCTAATGCGGGTTTTTCAGTAAATTCTAAGTTTTTCAGTGTAGCTCACTCATATACAATGTACTACACTGTGCATTTCGTCTAATGCGGGTTTTTCAGTAAATTCTAAGTTTTTCAGTGCAGCTCACTCATATACTATGTACTACACTGTGCATTTCGTCTTATGCGGGTTTTTCAGTAAATTCTAAGTTTTTCAGTGGAACTCACTCATATACAATGTACTACACTGTGCATTTCGTCTAATGCGGGTTTTTCAGTAAATTCTAAGTTTTTCAGTGCAACTCACTCATATACAATGTACTACACTGTGCATTTCGTCTAATGCGGGTTTTTCAGTAAATTCTAAGTTTTTCAGTGCAACTCACTCATATACTATGTACTACACTGTGCATTTCGTCTAATGCGGGTTTTTCAGTAAATTCTAAGTTTTTCAGTGCAACTCACTCATATACAATGTACTACACTGTGCATTTCGTCTAATGCGGGTTTTTCAGTAAATTCTAAGTTTTTCAGTGCAACTCACTCATATACAATGTACTACACTGTGCATTTCGTCTAATGTGGGTTTTTCAGTAAATTCTAAGTTTTTCAGTGCAACTCACTCATATACAATGTACTACACTGTGCATTTCGTCTAAAGCGGGTTTTTCAGTAAATTCTAAGTTTTTCAGTGCAACTCACTCATATACTATGTACTACACTGTGCATTTCGTCTAATGCGGGTTTTTCAGTAAATTCTAAGTTTTTCAGTGCAACTCACTCATATACTATGTACTACACTGTGCATTTGGTCTAATGCGTGTTTTTCAGTAAATTCTAAGTTTTTCAGTGCAACTCACTCATATACTATGTACTACACTGTGCATTTCGTCTAATGCGGGTTTTTCAGTAAGTTCTAAGTTTTTCAGTGCAACTCACTCATATACAATGTACTACACTGTGCATTTCCTCTAATGCGGGTTTTTCAGTAAATTCTAAGTTTTTCAGTGTAACTCACTCATATACAATGTACTACACTGTGCATTTCGTCTAATGCGGGTTTTTCAGTAAATTCTAAGTTTTTCAGTGCAACTCACTCATATACAATGTACTACACTGTGCATTTCGTCTAATGCGGGTTTTTCAGTAAATTCTAAGTTTTTCAGTGTAACTCACTCCTATACAATGTACTACACTGTGCATTTCGTCTAATGCGGGTTTTTCAGTAAATTCTAAGTTTTTCAGTGCAACTCATTCATATACTATGTACTACACTGTGCATTTCGTCTAATGCGGGTTTTTCAGTAAATTCTAAGTTTTTCAGCGCAACTCACTCATATACAATGTACTACACTGTGCATTTCGTCTAATGCGGGTTTTTCAGTAAATTCTAAGTTTTTCAGTGTAACTCACTCCTATACAATGTACTACACTGTGCATTTCGTCTAATGCGGGTTTTTCAGTAAATTCTAAGTTATTCAGTGTAACTCACTCCTATACAATGTACTACACTGTGCATTTCGTCTAATGTGGGTTTTTCAGTAAATTCTAAGTTTTTCAGTGCAACTCACTCATATACTATGTACTACACTGTGCATTTCGTCTAATGCGGGTTTTTCAGTAAATTCTAAGTTTTTCAGTGCAACTCACTCATATACAATGTACTACACTGTGCATTTCGTCTAATGCGGGTTTTTCAGTAAATTCTAAGTTTTTCAGTGCAGCTCACTCATATACTATGTACTACACTGTGCATTTCGTCTAATGCGGGTTTTTCAGTAAATTCTAAGTTTTTCAGTGCCACTCACTCATATACTATGTACTACACTGTGCATTTCGTCTAAAGCAGGTTTTTCAGTAAATTCTAAATTTTTCAGTGCAACTCACTCATATACATTGTACTACACTGTGCATTTCGTCTAATGCGGGTTTTTCAGTAAATTCTAAGTTTTTCAGTGTAACTCACTCCTATACAATGTACTACACTGTGCATTTCGTCTAATGCGGGTTTTTCAGTAAATTCTAAGTTTTTCAGTGCAACTCACTCATATACTATGTACTATACTGTGCATTTCCTCTAATGCGGGTTTTTCAGTAAATTCTAAGTTTTTCAGTGCAACACACTCATATACAATGTACTACACTGTGCATTTCGTCTAATGCGGGTTTTTGAGTAAATTCTAAGTTTTTCAGTGCAAATCACTCATATACAATGTACTACACTCTGCATTTCGTCTAATGCGGGTTTTTCAGTAAATTCTAAGTTTTTCAGTGTAGCTCACTCATATACAATGTACTACACTGTGCATTTCGTCTAATGCGGGTTTTTGAGTAAATTCTAAGTTTTTCAGTGCAAATCACTCATATACAATGTACTACACTCTGCATTTCGTCTAATGCGGGTTTTTCAGTAAATTCTAAGTTTTTCAGTGCAACTCACTCATATACAATGTACTACACTGTGCATTTCGTCTAATGCGGGTTTTTGAGTAAATTCTAAGTTTTTCAGTGCAAATCACTCATATACAATGTACTACACTCTGCATTTCGTCTAATGCGGGTTTTTCAGTAAATTCTAAGTTTTTCAGTGTAGCTCACTCATATACAATGTACTACACTGTGCATTTCGTCTAATGCGGGTTTTTCAGTAAATTCTAAGTTTTTCAGTGCAGCTCACTCGTATACTATGTACTACACTGTGCATTTCGTCTTATGCGGGTTTTTCAGTAAATTCTAAGTTTTTCAGTGGAACTCACTCATATACAATGTACTACACTGTGCATTTCGTCTAATGCGGGTTTTTCAGTAAATTCTAAGTTTTTCAGTGCAACTCACTCATATACAATGTACTACACTGTGCATTTCGTCTAATGCGGGTTTTTCAGTAAATTCTAAGTTTTCAGTGCAACTCACTCATATACTATGTACTACACTGTGCATTTCGTCTAATGCGGGTTTTTCAGTAAATTCTAAGTTTTTCAGTGCAATTCACTCATATACAATGTACTACACTGTGCATTTCGTCTAATGCGGGTTTTTCAGTAAATTCTAAGTTTTTCAGTGCAACTCACTCATATACAATGTACTACACTGTGCATTTCGTCTAATGTGGGTTTTTCAGTAAATTCTAAGTTTTTCAGTGCAACTCACTCATATACAATGTACTACACTGTGCATTTCGTCTAAAGCGGGTTTTTCAGTAAATTCTAAGTTTTTCAGTGTAACTCACTCCTATACAATGTACTACACTGTGCATTTCGTCTAATGCGGGTTTTTCAGTAAATTCTAAGTTTTTCAGTGCAACTCACTCATATACTATGTACTATACTGTGCATTTCCTCTAATGCGGGTTTTTCAGTAAATTCTAAGTTTTTCAGTGCAACACACTCATATACAATGTACTACACTCTGCATTTCGTCTAATGAGGGTTTTTCAGTAATTTCTAAGTTTTTCAGTAAACTCACTCATATACAATGTACTACACTGTGCATTTTGTCTAATGCGGGTTTTTCAGTAAATTCTAAGTTTTTCAGTGCAACTCACTCATATACTATGTACTACACTGTGCATTTCGTCTAATGCGGGTTTTTGAGTAAATTCTAAGTTTTTCAGTGCAAATCACTCATATACAATGTACTACACTCTGCATTTCGTCTAATGCGGGTTTTTCAGTAAATTCTAAGTTTTTCAGTGTAGCTCACTCATATACAATGTACTACACTGTGCATTTCGTCTAATGCGGGTTTTTCAGTAAATTCTAAGTTTTTCAGTGCAGCTCACTCATATACTATGTACTACACTGTGCATTTCGTCTTATGCGGGTTTTTCAGTAAATTCTAAGTTTTTCAGTGGAACTCACTCATATACAATGTACTACACTGTGCATTTCGTCTAATGCGGGTTTTTCAGTAAATTCTAAGTTTTTCAGTGCAACTCACTCATATACAATGTACTACACTGTGCATTTCGTCTAATGCGGGTTTTTCAGTAAATTCTAAGTTTTTCAGTGCAACTCACTCATATACTATGTACTACACTGTGCATTTCGTCTAATGCGGGTTTTTCAGTAAATTCTAAGTTTTTCAGTGCAACTCACTCATATACAATGTACTACACTGTGCATTTCGTCTAATGCGGGTTTTTCAGTAAATTCTAAGTTTTTCAGTGCAACTCACTCATATACAATGTACTACACTGTGCATTTCGTCTAATGTGGGTTTTTCAGTAAATTCTAAGTTTTTCAGTGCAACTCACTCATATACAATGTACTACACTGTGCATTTCGTCTAAAGCGGGTTTTTCAGTAAATTCTAAGTTTTTCAGTGCAACTCACTCATATACTATGTACTACACTGTGCATTTCGTCTAATGCGGGTTTTTCAGTAAATTCTAAGTTTTTCAGTGCAACTCACTCATATACTATGTACTACACTGTGCATTTGGTCTAATGCGTGTTTTTCAGTAAATTCTAAGTTTTTCTGTGCAACTCACTCATATACTATGTACTACACTGTGCATTTCGTCTAATGCGGGTTTTTCAGTAAGTTCTAAGTTTTTCAGTGCAACTCACTCATATACAATGTACTACACTGTGCATTTCCTCTAATGCGGGTTTTTCAGTAAATTCTAAGTTTTTCAGTGTAACTCACTCATATACAATGTACTACACTGTGCATTTCGTCTAATGCGGGTTTTTTCAGTAAATTCTAAGTTTTTCAGTGCAACTCACTCATATACAATGTACTACACTGTGCATTTCGTCTAATGCGGGTTTTTCAGTAAATTCTAAGTTTTTCAGTGTAACTCACTCCTATACAATGTACTACACTGTGCATTTCGTCTAATGCGGGTTTTTCAGTAAATTCTAAGTTTTTCAGTGCAACTCATTCATATACTATGTACTACACTGTGCATTTCGTCTAATGCGGGTTTTTCAGTAAATTCTAAGTTTTTCAGCGCAACTCACTCATATACAATGTACTACACTGTGCATTTCGTCTAATGCGGGTTTTTCAGTAAATTCTAAGTTTTTCAGTGTAACTCACTCCTATACAATGTACTACACTGTGCATTTCGTCTAATGCGGGTTTTTCAGTAAATTCTAAGTTATTCAGTGTAACTCACTCCTATACAATGTACTACACTGTGCATTTCGTCTAATGTGGGTTTTTCAGTAAATTCTAAGTTTTTCAGTGCAACTCACTCATATACTATGTACTACACTGTGCATTTCGTCTAATGCGGGTTTTTCAGTAAATTCTAAGTTTTTCAGTGCAACTCACTCATATACAATGTACTACACTGTGCATTTCGTCTAATGCGGGTTTTTCAGTAAATTCTAAGTTTTTCAGTGCAGCTCACTCATATACTATGTACTACACTGTGCATTTCGTCTAATGCGGGTTTTTCAGTAAATTCTAAGTTTTTCAGTGCCACTCACTCATATACTATGTACTACACTGTGCATTTCGTCTAAAGCAGGTTTTTCAGTAAATTCTAAATTTTTCAGTGCAACTCACTCATATACATTGTACTACACTGTGCATTTCGTCTAATGCGGGTTTTTCAGTAAATTCTAAGTTTTTCAGTGTAACTCACTCCTATACAATGTACTACACTGTGCATTTCGTCTAATGCGGGTTTTTCAGTAAATTCTAAGTTTTTCAGTGCAACTCACTCATATACTATGTACTATACTGTGCATTTCCTCTAATGCGGGTTTTTCAGTAAATTCTAAGTTTTTCAGTGCAACACACTCATATACAATGTACTACACTGTGCATTTCGTCTAATGCGGGTTTTTGAGTAAATTCTAAGTTTTTCAGTGCAAATCACTCATATACAATGTACTACACTCTGCATTTCGTCTAATGCGGGTTTTTCAGTAAATTCTAAGTTTTTCAGTGTAGCTCACTCATATACAATGTACTACACTGTGCATTTCGTCTAATGCGGGTTTTTGAGTAAATTCTAAGTTTTTCAGTGCAAATCACTCATATACAATGTACTACACTCTGCATTTCGTCTAATGCGGGTTTTTCAGTAAATTCTAAGTTTTTCAGTGCAACTCACTCATATACAATGTACTACACTGTGCATTTCGTCTAATGCGGGTTTTTGAGTAAATTCTAAGTTTTTCAGTGCAAATCACTCATATACAATGTACTACACTCTGCATTTCGTCTAATGCGGGTTTTTCAGTAAATTCTAAGTTTTTCAGTGTAGCTCACTCATATACAATGTACTACACTGTGCATTTCGTCTAATGCGGGTTTTTCAGTAAATTCTAAGTTTTTCAGTGCAGCTCACTCGTATACTATGTACTACACTGTGCATTTCGTCTTATGCGGGTTTTTCAGTAAATTCTAAGTTTTTCAGTGGAACTCACTCATATACAATGTACTACACTGTGCATTTCGTCTAATGCGGGTTTTTCAGTAAATTCTAAGTTTTTCAGTGCAACTCACTCATATACAATGTACTACACTGTGCATTTCGTCTAATGCGGGTTTTTCAGTAAATTCTAAGTTTTTCAGTGCAACTCACTCATATACTATGTACTACACTGTGCATTTCGTCTAATGCGGGTTTTTCAGTAAATTCTAAGTTTTTCAGTGCAATTCACTCATATACAATGTACTACACTGTGCATTTCGTCTAATGCGGGTTTTTCAGTAAATTCTAAGTTTTTCAGTGCAACTCACTCATATACAATGTACTACACTGTGCATTTCGTCTAATGTGGGTTTTTCAGTAAATTCTAAGTTTTTCAGTGCAACTCACTCATATACAATGTACTACACTGTGCATTTCGTCTAAAGCGGGTTTTTCAGTAAATTCTAAGTTTTTCAGTGCAACTCACTCATATACTATGTACTACACTGTGCATTTCGTCTAATGCGGGTTTTTCAGTAAATTCTAAGTTTTTCAGTGCAACTCACTCATATACTATGTACTACACTGTGCATTTGGTCTAATGCGTGTTTTTCAGTAAATTCTAAGTTTTTCAGTGCAACTCACTCATATACTATGTACTACACTGTGCATTTCGTCTAATGCGGGTTTTTCAGTAAGTTCTAAGTTTTTCAGTGCAACTCACTCATATACAATGTACTACACTGTGCATTTCCTCTAATGCGGGTTTTTCAGTAAATTCTAAGTTTTTCAGTGTAACTCACTCATA
>NW_028227291.1:1935332-1980851 GCF_978045245.1 Mus caroli | reverse complement strand
AAAAACTTAGAATTTACTGAAAAACCCGCATTAGACGAAATGCACAGTGTAGTACATAGTATATGAGTGAGTTGCACTGAAAAACTTAGAATTTACTGAAAAACCCGCATTAGACGAAATGCACAGTGTAGTACATTGTATATGAGTGAGTTGCACTGAAAAACTTAGTATTTACTGAAAAACCCGCATTAGACGAAATGCACAGTGTAGTAAATTGTATATGAGTGAGTTGCACTGAAAAACTTAGAATTTACTGAAAAACCCGCATTAGACGAAATGCACAGTGTAGTACATTGTATATGAGTGAGTTGCACTGAAAAACTTAGAATTTACTGAAAAACCCGCATTAGACGAAATGCACAGTGTAGTACATTGTATATGAGTGAGTTGCACTGAAAAACTTAGAATTTACTGAAAAACCCGCATTAGACGAAATGCACAGTGTAGTACATTGTATATGAGTGAGTTGCACTGAAAAATTTAGAATTTACTGAAAAACCCGCATTAGACGAAATGCACAGTGTAGTAAATTGTATATGAGTGAGTTGCACTGAAAAACTTAGAATTTACTGAAAAACCCGCATTAGACGAAATGCACAGTGTAGTATATTGTATATGAGTGAGTTGCACTGAAAAACTTAGAATTTACTGAAAAACCCGCATTAGACGAAATGCACAGTGTAGTACATTGTATATGAGTGAGTTGCACTGAAAAACTTAGAATTTACTGAAAAACCCGCATTAGACGAAATACACAGTGTAGTACATTGTATATGAGTGAGTTGCACTGAAAAACTTAGAATTTACTGAAAAACCCGCATTAGACGAAATGCACAGTGTAGTACATTGTATATGAGTGAGTTGCACTGAAAAATTTAGAATTTACTGAAAAACCCGCATTAGACGAAATGTACAGTGTAGTACATAGTATATGAGTGAGTTGCACTGAAAAACTTCGAATTTACTGAAAAACCTGCATTAGACGAAATGCACAGTGTAGTACATAGTATATGAGTGAGTTGCACTGAAAAACTTAGAATTTACTGAAAAACCCGCATTAGACGAAATGCACAGTGTAGTACATTGTATATGAGTGAGTTGCACTGAAAAACTTAGAATTTACTGAAAAACCCGCATTAGACGAAATGAACAGTGTAGTACATTGTATATGAGTGAGTTGCACTGAAAAACTTAGAATTCACTGAAAAACCAGCATTAGACGAAATGAACTGTGTAGTACATTGTATATGAGTGAGTTGCACTGAAAAACGTAGAATTTACTGAAAAACCCGCTTTAGACGAAATGCACAGTGTAGTACATTGTATATGAGTGAGTTGTATTGAAAAACTTAGAATTTACTGAAAAACCCGCATTAGACGAAATGCACAGTGTAGTACCTTGTATATGAGTGAGTTGCACTGAAAAACTTAGAATTTACTGAAAAACCCGCATTAGACGAAATGCACAGTGTAGTACATTGTATATGAGTGAGTTGCACTGAAAAACTTAGAATTTACTGAAAAACCCGCATCAGACGAAATGCACAGTGTAGTACATAGTATATGAGTGAGTTGCACTGAAAAACTTAGAATTTACTGAAAAACCCGCATTAGACGAAATGCACAGTGTAGTACATTGTATATGAGTGAGTTGCACTGAAAAACTTAGAATTTACTGAAAAACCCGCATTAGACGAAATGCACAGTGTAGTACATTGTATATAAGTGAGTTGCACTGAAAAATTTAGAATTTACTGAAAAACCCGCATTAGACGAAATGCACAGTGTAGTAAATTGTATATGAGTGAGTTGCACTGAAAAACTTAGAATTTACTGAAAAACCCGCATTAGACGAAATGCAAAGTGTAGTACATTGTATATGAGTGAGTTGCACTGAAAAACTTAGAATTTACTGAAAAACCCGCATTAGACGAAATGCACAGTGTAGTACATTGTATATGAGTGAGTTGCACTGAAAAACTTAGAATTTACTGAAAAACCCGCATTAGACGAAATGCACAGTGTAGTACATTGTATATGAGTGAGTTGCACTGAAAAATTTAGAATTTACTGAAAAACCCGCATTAGACGAAATGTACAGTGTAGTACATAGTATATGAGTGAGTTGCACTGAAAAACTTCGAATTTACTGAAAAACCTGCATTAGACGAAATGCACAGTGTAGTACATAGTATATGAGTGAGTTGCACTGAAAAACTTAGAATTTACTGAAAAACCCGCATTAGACGAAATGCACAGTGTAGTACATTGTATATGAGTGAGTTGCACTGAAAAACTTAGAATTTACTGAAAAACCCGCATTAGACGAAATGAACAGTGTAGTACATTGTATATGAGTGAGTTGCACTGAAAAACGTAGAATTTACTGAAAAACCCGCTTTAGACGAAATGCACAGTGTAGTACATTGTATATGAGTGAGTTGCACTGAAAAACTTAGAATTTACTGAAAAACCCGCATTAGACGAAATGCACAGTGTAGTACATTGTATATGAGTGAGTTGCACTGAAAAACTTAGAATTTACTGAAAAACCCGCATTAGACGAAATGCACAGTGTAGTACATGTATATGAGTGAGTTGCACTGAAAAACTTAGAATTTACTGAAAAACCCGCATTAGACGAAATGCACAGTGTAGTACATTGTATATGAGTGAGTTGCACTGAAAAACTTAGAATTTACTGAAAAACCCGCATTAGACGAAATGAACAGTGTAGTACATTGTATATGAGTGAGTTGCACTGAAAAACGTAGAATTTACTGAAAAACCCGCTTTAGACGAAATGCACAGTGTAGTACATTGTATATGAGTGAGTTGCACTGAAAAACTTAGAATTTACTGAAAAACCCGCATTAGACGAAATGCACAGTGTAGTACATTGTATATGAGTGAGTTGCACTGAAAAACTTAGAATTTACTGAAAAACCCCGCATTAGACGAAATGCACAGTGTAGTACATTGTATATGAGTGAGTTGCACTGAAATACTTAGAATTTACTGAAAAACCCGCATTAGACGAAATGCACAGTGTAGTACATTGTATATGAGTGAGTTGCACTGAAAAACTTAGAATTTACTGAAAAACCCGCATTAGACGAAATGCACAGTGTAGTACATAGTATATGAGTGAGTTGCACTGAAAAACTTAGAATTTACTGAAAAACCCGCATTAGACGAAATGCACAGTGTAGTACATTGTATATGAGTGAGTTGCACTGAAAAATTTAGTATTTACTGAAAAACCCGCATTAGACGAAATGCACAGTGTAGTAAATTGTATATGAGTGAGTTGCACTGAAAAACTTAGAATTTACTGAAAAACCCGCATTAGACGAAATGCACAGTGTAGTACATTGTATATGAGTGAGTTGCACTGAAAAACTTAGAATTTACTGAAAAACCCGCATTAGACGAAATGCACAGTGTAGTACATTGTATATGAGTGAGTTGCACTGAAAAACTTAGAATTTACTGAAAAACCCGCATTAGACGAAATGCACAGTGTAGTACATTGTATATGAGTGAGTTGCACTGAAAAATTTAGAATTTACTGAAAAACCCGCATTAGACGAAATGCACAGTGTAGTAAATTGTATATGAGTGAGTTGCACTGAAAAACTTAGAATTTACTGAAAAACCCGCATTAGACGAAATGCACAGTGTAGTATATTGTATATGAGTGAGTTGCACTGAAAAACTTAGAATTTACTGAAAAACCCGCATTAGACGAAATGCACAGTGTAGTACATTGTATATGAGTGAGTTGCACTGAAAAACTTAGAATTTACTGAAAAACCCGCATTAGACGAAATACACAGTGTAGTACATTGTATATGAGTGAGTTGCACTGAAAAACTTAGAATTTACTGAAAAACCCGCATTAGACGAAATGCACAGTGTAGTACATTGTATATGAGTGAGTTGCACTGAAAAATTTAGAATTTACTGAAAAACCCGCATTAGACGAAATGTACAGTGTAGTACATAGTATATGAGTGAGTTGCACTGAAAAACTTCGAATTTACTGAAAAACCTGCATTAGACGAAATGCACAGTGTAGTACATAGTATATGAGTGAGTTGCACTGAAAAACTTAGAATTTACTGAAAAACCCGCATTAGACGAAATGCACAGTGTAGTACATTGTATATGAGTGAGTTGCACTGAAAAACTTAGAATTTACTGAAAAACCCGCATTAGACGAAATGAACAGTGTAGTACATTGTATATGAGTGAGTTGCACTGAAAAACTTAGAATTCACTGAAAAACCAGCATTAGACGAAATGAACTGTGTAGTACATTGTATATGAGTGAGTTGCACTGAAAAACGTAGAATTTACTGAAAAACCCGCTTTAGACGAAATGCACAGTGTAGTACATTGTATATGAGTGAGTTGTATTGAAAAACTTAGAATTTACTGAAAAACCCGCATTAGACGAAATGCACAGTGTAGTACCTTGTATATGAGTGAGTTGCACTGAAAAACTTAGAATTTACTGAAAAAACCCGCATTAGACGAAATGCACAGTGTAGTACATTGTATATGAGTGAGTTGCACTGAAAAACTTAGAATTTACTGAAAAACCCGCATCAGACGAAATGCACAGTGTAGTACATAGTATATGAGTGAGTTGCACTGAAAAACTTAGAATTTACTGAAAAACCCGCATTAGACGAAATGCACAGTGTAGTACATTGTATATGAGTGAGTTGCACTGAAAAACTTAGAATTTACTGAAAAACCCGCATTAGACGAAATGCACAGTGTAGTACATTGTATATAAGTGAGTTGCACTGAAAAATTTAGAATTTACTGAAAAACCCGCATTAGACGAAATGCACAGTGTAGTAAATTGTATATGAGTGAGTTGCACTGAAAAACTTAGAATTTACTGAAAAACCCGCATTAGACGAAATGCACAGTGTAGTATATTGTATATGAGTGAGTTGCACTGAAAAACTTAGAATTTACTGAAAAACCCGCATTAGACGAAATGCACAGTGTAGTACATTGTATATGAGTGAGTTGCACTGAAAAACATAGAATTTACTGAAAAACCCGTATTAGACGAAATACACAGTGTAGTACATTGTATATGAGTGAGTTGCACTGAAAAACTTAGAATTTACTGAAAAACCCGCATTAGACGAAATGCACAGTGTAGTACATTGTATATGAGTGAGTTGCACTGAAAAATTTAGAATTTACTGAAAAACCCGCATTAGACGAAATGTACAGTGTAGTACATAGTATATGAGTGAGTTGCACTGAAAAACTTCGAATTTACTGAAAAACCTGCATTAGACGAAATGCACAGTGTAGTACATAGTATATGAGTGAGTTGCACTGAAAAACTTAGAATTTACTGAAAAACCCGCATTAGACGAAATGCACAGTGTAGTACATTGTATATGAGTGAGTTGCACTGAAAAACTTAGAATTTACTGAAAAACCCGCATTAGACGAAATGAACAGTGTAGTACATTGTATATGAGTGAGTTGCACTGAAAAACGTAGAATTTACTGAAAAACCCGCTTTAGACGAAATGCACAGTGTAGTACATTGTATATGAGTGAGTTGCACTGAAAAACTTAGAATTTACTGAAAAACCCGCATTAGACGAAATGCACAGTTAGTACATTGTATATGAGTGAGTTGCACTGAAAAACTTATAATTTACTGAAAAACCCGCATTAGACGAAATGCACAGTGTAGTACATGTATATGAGTGAGTTGCACTGAAAAACTTAGAATTTACTGAAAAACCCGCATTAGACGAAATGCACAGTGTAGTACATTGTATATGAGTGAGTTGCACTGAAAAACTTAGAATTTACTGAAAAACCCGTATTAGACGAAATGCACAGTGTAGTACATTGTATATGAGTGAGTTGCACTGAAAAACTTAGAATTTACTGAAAAACCCGCATTAGACGAAATGCACAGTGTAGTATATTGTATATGAGTGAGTTGCACTGAAAAACTTAGAATTTACTGAAAAAACCCGCATTAGACGAAATGCACAGTGTAGTACATTGTATATGAGTGAGTTGCACTGAAAAACTTAGAATTTACTGAAAAACCCGCATTAGACGAAATACACAGTGTAGTACATTGTATATGAGTGAGTTGCACTGAAAAACTTAGAATTTACTGAAAAACCCGCATTAGACGAAATGCACAGTGTAGTACATTGTATATGAGTGAGTTGCACTGAAAAATTTAGAATTTACTGAAAAACCCGCATTAGACGAAATGTACAGTGTAGTACATAGTATATGAGTGAGTTGCACTGAAAAACTTCGAATTTACTGAAAAACCTGCATTAGACGAAATGCACAGTGTAGTACATAGTATATGAGTGAGTTGCACTGAAAAACTTAGAATTTACTGAAAAACCCGCATTAGACGAAATGCACAGTGTAGTACATTGTATATGAGTGAGTTGCACTGAAAAACTTAGAATTTACTGAAAAACCCGCATTAGACGAAATGAACAGTGTAGTACATTGTATATGAGTGAGTTGCACTGAAAAACTTAGAATTTACTGAAAAACCAGCATTAGACGAAATGAACTGTGTAGTACATTGTATATGAGTGAGTTGCACTGAAAAACGTAGAATTTACTGAAAAACCCGCTTTAGACGAAATGCACAGTGTAGTACATTGTATATGAGTGAGTTGTATTGAAAAACTTAGAATTTACTGAAAAACCCGCATTAGACGAAATGCACAGTGTAGTACCTTGTATATGAGTGAGTTGCACTGAAAAACTTAGAATTTACTGAAAAACCCGCATTAGACGAAATGCACAGTGTAGTACATTGTATATGAGTGAGTTGCACTGAAAAACTTAGAATTTACTGAAAAACCCGCATCAGACGAAATGCACAGTGTAGTACATTGTATATGAGTGAGTTGCACTGAAAAACTTAGAATTTACTGAAAAACCCGCATTAGACGAAATGCACAGTGTAGTACATAGTATATGAGTGAGTTGCACTGAAAAACGTAGAATTTACTGAAAAACCCGCATTAGACGAAATGCACAGTGTAGTACATTGTATATGAGTGAGTTGCACTGAAAAACTTAGAATTTACTGAAAAACCCGCATTAGACGAAATGCACAGTGTAGTACATTGTATATGAGTGAGTTGCACTGAAAAACTTAGAATTTACTGAAAAACCCGCATTAGACGAAATGAACAGTGTAGTACATTGTATATGAGTGAGTTGCACTGAAAAACGTAGAATTTACTGAAAAACCCGCTTTAGACGAAATGCACAGTGTAGTACATTGTATATGAGTGAGTTGCACTGAAAAACTTAGAATTTACTGAAAAACCCGCATTAGACGAAATGCACAGTGTAGTACATTGTATATGAGTGAGTTGCACTGAAAAACTTAGAATTTACTGAAAAACCCGCATTAGACGAAATGCACAGTGTAGTACATGATAATGAGTGAGTTGCACTGAAAAACTTAGAATTTACTGAAAAACCCGCATTAGACGAAATGCACAGTGTAGTACATTGTATATGAGTGAGTTGCACTGAAAAACTTAGAATTTACTGAAAAACCCGCATTAGACGAAATGCACAGTGTAGTACATTGTATATGAGTGAGTTGCACTGAAAAACTTAGAATTTACTGAAAAACCCGCATTAGACGAAATGAACCGTGTAGTACATTGTATATGAGTGAGTTGCACTGAAAAACGTAGAATTTACTGAAAAACCCGCTTTAGACGAAATGCACAGTGTAGTACATTGTATATGAGTGAGTTGTATTGAAAAACTTAGAATTTACTGAAAAACCCGCATTAGACGAAATGCACAGTGTAGTACCTTGTATATGAGTGAGTTGCACTGAAAAACTTAGAATTTACTGAAAAACCCGCATTAGACGAAATGCACAGTGTAGTACATTGTATATGAGTGAGTTGCACTGAAAAACTTAGAATTTACTGAAAAACCCGCATCAGACGAAATGCACAGTGTAGTACATAGTATATGAGTGAGTTGCACTGAAAAACTTAGAATTTACTGAAAAACCCGCATTAGACGAAATGCACAGTGTAGTACATTGTATATGAGTGAGTTGCACTGAAAAACTTAGAATTTACTGAAAAACCCGCATTAGACGAAATGCACAGTGTAGTACATTGTATATAAGTGAGTTGCACTGAAAAATTTAGAATTTACTGAAAAACCCGCATTAGACGAAATGCACAGTGTAGTAAATTGTATATGAGTGAGTTGCACTGAAAAACTTAGAATTTACTGAAAAACCCGCATTAGACGAAATGCACAGTGTAGTATATTGTATATGAGTGAGTTGCACTGAAAAACTTAGAATTTACTGAAAAACCCGCATTAGACGAAATGCACAGTGTAGTACATTGTATATGAGTGAGTTGCACTGAAAAACATAGAATTTACTGAAAAACCCGTATTAGACGAAATACACAGTGTAGTACATTGTATATGAGTGAGTTGCACTGAAAAACTTAGAATTTACTGAAAAACCCGCATTAGACGAAATGCACAGTGCAGTACATTGTATATGAGTGAGTTGCACTGAAAAATTTAGAATTTACTGAAAAACCCGCATTAGACGAAATGTACAGTGTAGTACATAGTATATGAGTGAGTTGCACTGAAAAACTTCGAATTTACTGAAAAACCTGCATTAGACGAAATGCACAGTGTAGTACATAGTATATGAGTGAGTTGCACTGAAAAACTTAGAATTAACTGAAAAACCCGCATTAGACGAAATGCACAGTGTAGTACATTGTATATGAGTGAGTTGCACTGAAAAACTTAGAATTTACTGAAAAACCCGCATTAGACGAAATGAACAGTGTAGTACATTGTATATGAGTGAGTTGCACTGAAAAACGTAGAATTTACTGAAAAACCCGCTTTAGACGAAATGCACAGTGTAGTACATTGTATATGAGTGAGTTGCACTGAAAAACTTAGAATTTACTGAAAAACCCGCATTAGACGAAATGCACAGTGTAGTACATTGTATATGAGTGAGTTGCACTGAAAAACTTATAATTTACTGAAAAACCCGCATTAGACGAAATGCACAGTGTAGTACATGTATATGAGTGAGTTGCACTGAAAAACTTAGAATTTACTGAAAAACCCGCATTAGACGAAATGCACAGTGTAGTACATTGTATATGAGTGAGTTGCACTGAAAAACTTAGAATTTACTGAAAAACCCGTATTAGACGAAATGCACAGTGTAGTACATTGTATATGAGTGAGTTGCACTGAAAAACTTAGAATTTACTGAAAAACCCGCATTAGACGAAATGCACAGTGTAGTATATTGTATATGAGTGAGTTGCACTGAAAAACTTAGAATTTACTGAAAAACCCGCATTAGACGAAATGCACAGTGTAGTACATTGTATATGAGTGAGTTGCACTGAAAAACTTAGAATTTACTGAAAAACCCGCATTAGACGAAATACACAGTGTAGTACATTGTATATGAGTGAGTTGCACTGAAAAACTTAGAATTTACTGAAAAACCCGCATTAGACGAAATGCACAGTGTAGTACATTGTATATGAGTGAGTTGCACTGAAAAATTTAGAATTTACTGAAAAACCCGCATTAGACGAAATGTACAGTGTAGTACATAGTATATGAGTGAGTTGCACTGAAAAACTTCGAATTTACTGAAAAACCTGCATTAGACGAAATGCACAGTGTAGTACATAGTATATGAGTGAGTTGCACTGAAAAACTTAGAATTTACTGAAAAACCCGCATTAGACGAAATGCACAGTGTAGTACATTGTATATGAGTGAGTTGCACTGAAAAACTTAGAATTTACTGAAAAACCCGCATTAGACGAAATGAACAGTGTAGTACATTGTATATGAGTGAGTTGCACTGAAAAACTTAGAATTTACTGAAAAACCAGCATTAGACGAAATGAACTGTGTAGTACATTGTATATGAGTGAGTTGCACTGAAAAACGTAGAATTTACTGAAAAACCCGCTTTAGACGAAATGCACAGTGTAGTACATTGTATATGAGTGAGTTGCACTGAAAAACTTAGAATTTACTGAAAAACCCGCATTAGACGAAATGCACAGTGTAGTACATTGTATATGAGTGAGTTGCACTGAAAAACTTAGAATTTACTGAAAAACCCGCATTAGACGAAATGCACAGTGTAGTACATGTATATGAGTGAGTTGCACTGAAAAACTTAGAATTTACTGAAAAACCCGCATTAGACGAAATGCACAGTGTAGTACATTGTATATGAGTGAGTTGCACTGAAAAACTTAGAATTTACTGAAAAACCCGCATTAGACGAAATGCACAGTGTAGTACATTGTATATGAGTGAGTTGCACTGAAAAACTTAGAATTTACTGAAAAACCCGCATTAGACGAAATGAACCGTGTAGTACATTGTATATGAGTGAGTTGCACTGAAAAACGTAGAATTTACTGAAAAACCCGCTTTAGACGAAATGCACAGTGTAGTACATTGTATATGAGTGAGTTGCACTGAAAAACTTAGAATTTACTGAAAAACCCGCATTAGACGAAATGCACAGTGTAGTACATTGTATATGAGTGAGTTGCACTGAAATACTTAGAATTTACTGAAAAACCCGCATTAGACGAAATGCACAGTGTAGTACATTGTATATGAGTGAGTTGCACTGAAAAACTTAGAATTTACTGAAAAACCCGCATTAGACGAAATGCACAGTGTAGTACATAGTATATGAGTGAGTTGCACTGAAAAACTTAGAATTTACTGAAAAACCCGCATTAGACGAAATGCACAGTGTAGTACATTGTATATGAGTGAGTTGCACTGAAAAATTTAGTATTTACTGAAAAACCCGCATTAGACGAAATGCACAGTGTAGTAAATTGTATATGAGTGAGTTGCACTGAAAAACTTAGAATTTACTGAAAAACCCGCATTAGACGAAATGCACAGTGTAGTACATTGTATATGAGTGAGTTGCACTGAAAAACTTAGAATTTACTGAAAAACCCGCATTAGACGAAATGCACAGTGTAGTACATTGTATATGAGTGAGTTGCACTGAAAAACTTAGAATTTACTGAAAAACCCGCATTAGACGAAATGCACAGTGTAGTACATTGTATATGAGTGAGTTGCACTGAAAAATTTAGAATTTACTGAAAAACCCGCATTAGACGAAATGCACAGTGTAGTAAATTGTATATGAGTGAGTTGCACTGAAAAACTTAGAATTTACTGAAAAACCCGCATTAGACGAAATGCACAGTGTAGTATATTGTATATGAGTGAGTTGCACTGAAAAACTTAGAATTTACTGAAAAACCCGCATTAGACGAAATGCACAGTGTAGTACATTGTATATGAGTGAGTTGCACTGAAAAACTTAGAATTTACTGAAAAACCCGCATTAGACGAAATACACAGTGTAGTACATTGTATATGAGTGAGTTGCACTGAAAAACTTAGAATTTACTGAAAAACCCGCATTAGACGAAATGCACAGTGTAGTACATTGTATATGAGTGAGTTGCACTGAAAAATTTAGAATTTACTGAAAAACCCGCATTAGACGAAATGTACAGTGTAGTACATAGTATATGAGTGAGTTGCACTGAAAAACTTCGAATTTACTGAAAAACCTGCATTAGACGAAATGCACAGTGTAGTACATAGTATATGAGTGAGTTGCACTGAAAAACTTAGAATTTACTGAAAAACCCGCATTAGACGAAATGCACAGTGTAGTACATTGTATATGAGTGAGTTGCACTGAAAAACTTAGAATTTACTGAAAAACCCGCATTAGACGAAATGAACAGTGTAGTACATTGTATATGAGTGAGTTGCACTGAAAAACGTAGAATTTACTGAAAAACCCGCTTTAGACGAAATGCACAGTGTAGTACATTGTATATGAGTGAGTTGCACTGAAAAACTTAGAATTTACTGAAAAACCCGCATTAGACGAAATGCACAGTGTAGTACATTGTATATGAGTGAGTTGCACTGAAAAACTTAGAATTTACTGAAAAACCCGCATTAGACGAAATGCACAGTGTAGTACATGTATATGAGTGAGTTGCACTGAAAAACTTAGAATTTACTGAAAAACCCGCATTAGACGAAATGCACAGTGTAGTACATTGTATATGAGTGAGTTGCACTGAAAAACGTAGAATTTACTGAAAAACCCGCTTTAGACGAAATGCACAGTGTAGTACATTGTATATGAGTGAGTTTTATTGAAAAACTTAGAATTTACTGAAAAACCCGCATTAGACGAAATGCACAGTGTAGTACATTGTATATGAGTGAGTTGCACTGAAAAACTTAGAATTTACTGAAAAACCCGCATTAGACGAAATGCACAGTGTAGTACATTGTATATGAGTGAGTTGCACTGAAATACTTAGAATTTACTGAAAAACCCGCATTAGACGAAATGCACAGTGTAGTACATTGTATATGAGTGAGTTGCACTGAAAAACTTAGAATTTACTGAAAAACCCGCATTAGACGAAATGCACAGTGTAGTACATAGTATATGAGTGAGTTGCACTGAAAAACTTAGAATTTACTGAAAAACCCGCATTAGACGAAATGCACAGTGTAGTACATTGTATATGAGTGAGTTGCACTGAAAAATTTAGTATTTACTGAAAAACCCGCATTAGACGAAATGCACAGTGTAGTAAATTGTATATGAGTGAGTTGCACTGAGAAACTTAGAATTTACTGAAAAACCCGCATTAGACGAAATGCACAGTGTAGTACATTGTATATGAGTGAGTTGCACTGAAAAACTTAGAATTTACTGAAAAACCCGCATTAGACGAAATGCACAGTGTAGTACATTGTATATGAGTGAGTTGCACTGAAAAACTTAGAATTTACTGAAAAACCCGCATTAGACGAAATACACATTGTAGTACATTGTATATGAGTGAGTTGCACTGAAAAACTTAGAATTTACTGAAAAACCCGCATTAGACGAAATGCACAGTGTAGTACATTGTATATGAGTGAGTTGCACTGAAAAATTTAGAATTTACTGAAAAACCCGCATTAGACGAAATGCACAGTGTAGTAAATTGTATATGAGTGAGTTGCACTGAAAAACTTAGAATTTACTGAAAAACCCGCATTAGACGAAATGCACAGTGTAGTACATTGTATATGAGTGAGTTGCACTGAAAAACTTAGAATTTACTGAAAAACCCGCATTAGACGAAATGCACAGTGTAGTACATTGTATATGAGTGAGTTGCACTGAAAAACTTAGAATTTACTGAAAAACCCGCATTAGACGAAATACACAGTGTAGTACATTGTATATGAGTGAGTTGCACTGAAAAACTTAGAATTTACTGAAAAACCCGCATTAGACGAAATGCACAGTGTAGTACATTGTATATGAGTGAGTTGCACTGAAAAATTTAGAATTTACTGAAAAACCCGCATTAGACGAAATGTACAGTGTAGTACATAGTATATGAGTGAGTTGCACTGAAAAACTTCGAATTTACTGAAAAACCTGCATTAGACGAAATGCACAGTGTAGTACATAGTATATGAGTGAGTTGCACTGAAAAACTTAGAATATACTGAAAAACCCGCATTAGACGAAATGCACAGTGTAGTACATTGTATATGAGTGAGTTGCACTGAAAAACTTAGAATTTACTGAAAAACCCGCATTAGACGAAATGCACAGTGTAGTACATTGTATATGAGTGAGTTGCACTGAAAAACTTAGAATTTACTGAAAAACCCGCATTAGACGAAATGCACAGTGTAGTACATGTATATGAGTGAGTTGCACTGAAAAACTTAGAATTTACTGAAAAACCCGCATTAGACGAAATGCACAGTGTAGTACATTGTATATGAGTGAGTTGCACTGAAAAACTTAGAATTTACTGAAAAACCCGCATTAGACGAAATGCACAGTGTAGTACATTGTATATAAGTGAGTTGCACTGAAAAACTTAGAATTTACTGAAAAACCCGCATTAGACGAAATGAACAGTGTAGTACATTGTATATGAGTGAGTTGCACTGAAAAACGTAGAATTTACTGAAAAACCCGCATTAGACGAAATGCACAGTGTAGTACATTGTATATGAGTGAGTTGCACTGAAAAATTTAGAATTTACTGAAAAACCCGCATTAGACGAAATGCACAGTGTAGTAAATTGTATATGAGTGAGTTGCACTGAAAAACTTAGAATTTACTGAAAAACCCGCATTAGACGAAATGCACAGTGTAGTACATTGTATATGAGTGAGTTGCACTGAAAAACTTAGAATTTACTGAAAAACCCGCATTAGACGAAATGCACAGTGTAGTACATTGTATATGAGTGAGTTGCACTGAAAAACTTAGAATTTACTGAAAAACCCGCATTAGACGAAATACACAGTGTAGTACATTGTATATGAGTGAGTTGCACTGAAAAACTTAGAATTTACTGAAAAACCCGCATTAGACGAAATGCACAGTGTAGTACATTGTATATGAGTGAGTTGCACTGAAAAATTTAGAATTTACTGAAAAACCCGCATTAGACGAAATGTACAGTGTAGTACATAGTATATGAGTGAGTTGCACTGAAAAACTTCGAATTTACTGAAAAACCTGCATTAGACGAAATGCACAGTGTAGTACATAGTATATGAGTGAGTTGCACTGAAAAACTTAGAATTTACTGAAAAACCCGCATTAGACGAAATGCACAGTGTAGTACATTGTATATGAGTGAGTTGCACTGAAAAACTTAGAATTTACTGAAAAACCCGCATTAGACGAAATGAACAGTGTAGTACATTGTATATGAGTGAGTTGCACTGAAAAACGTAGAATTTACTGAAAAACCCGCTTTAGACGAAATGCACAGTGTAGTACATTGTATATGAGTGAGTTGCACTGAAAAACTTAGAATTTACTGAAAAACCCGCATTAGACGAAATGCACAGTGTAGTACATTGTATATGAGTGAGTTGCACTGAAAAACTTAGAATTTACTGAAAAACCCGCATTAGACGAAATGCACAGTGTAGTACATTGTATATGAGTGAGTTGCACTGAAAAACTTAGAATTTACTGAAAAACCCGCATTAGACGAAATGCACAGTGTAGTACATTGTATATGAGTGAGTTGCACTGAAAAACTTAGAATTTACTGAAAAACCCGCATTAGACGAAATGCACAGTGTAGTACATTGTATATGAGTGAGTTGCACTGAAAAACTTAGAATTTACTGAAAAACCCGCATTAGACGAAATGAACAGTGTAGTACATTGTATATGAGTGAGTTGCACTGAAAAACTTAGAATTTACTGAAAAACCCGCTTTAGACGAAATGCACAGTGTAGTACATTGTATATGAGTGAGTTTTATTGAAAAACTTAGAATTTACTGAAAAACCCGCATTAGACGAAATGCACAGTGTAGTACATTGTATATGAGTGAGTTGCACTGAAAAACTTAGAATTTACTGAAAAACCCGCATTAGACGAAATGCACAGTGTAGTACATTGTATATGAGTGAGTTGCACTGAAATACTTAGAATTTACTGAAAAACCCGCATTAGACGAAATGCACAGTGTAGTACATTGTATATGAGTGAGTTGCACTGAAAAACTTAGAATTTACTGAAAAACCCGCATTAGACGAAATGCACAGTGTAGTACATAGTATATGAGTGAGTTGCACTGAAAAACTTAGAATTTACTGAAAAACCCGCATTAGACGAAATGCACAGTGTAGTACATTGTATATGAGTGAGTTGCACTGAAAAATTTAGAATTTACTGAAAAACCCGCATTAGACGAAATGCACAGTGTAGTACATTGTATATGAGTGAGTTGCACTGAAAATTTAGAATTTACTGAAAAACCCGCATTAGACGAAATGCACAGTGTAGTACATTGTATATGAGTGAGTTGCACTGAAAAACTTAGAATTTACTGAAAAACCCGCATTAGACGAAATGCACAGTGTAGTACATTGTATATGAGTGAGTTGCACTGAAAAACTTAGAATTTACTGAAAAACCCGCATTAGACGAAATACACAGTGTAGTACATTGTATATGAGTTTGTTGCACTGAAAAACTTAGAATTTACTGAAAAACCCGCATTAGACGAAATGCACAGTGTAGTACATTGTATATGAGTGAGTTGCACTGAAAAATTTAGAATTTACTGAAAAACCCGCATTAGACGAAATGTACAGTGTAGTACATAGTATATGAGTGAGTTGCACTGAAAAACTTCGAATTCACTGAAAAACCTGCATTAGACGAAATGCACAGTGTAGTACATAGTATATGAGTGAGTTGCACTGAAAAACTTAGAATTTACTGAAAAACCCGCATTAGACGAAATGCACAGTGTAGTACATTGTATATGAGTGAGTAGCACTGAAAAACTTAGAATTTACTGAAAAACCCGCATTAGACGAAATGAACAGTGTAGTACATTGTATATGAGTGAGTTGCACTGAAAAACCTAGAATTTACTGAAAAACCCGCTTTAGACGAAATGCACAGTGTAGTACATTGTATATGAGTGAGTTGCACTGAAAAACTTAGAATTTACTGAAAAACCCGCATTAGACAAAATGCACAGTGTAGTACATTGTATATGAGTGAGTTGCACTGAAAAACTTAGAATTTACTGAAAAACCCGCATTAGACGAAATGCACAGTGTAGTACATGTATATGAGTGAGTTGCACTGAAAAACTTAGAATTTACTGAAAAACCCGCATTAGACGAAATGCACAGTGTAGTACATTGTATATGAGTGAGTTGCACTGAAAAACTTAGAATTTACTGAAAAACCCGCATTAGACGAAATGCACAGTGTAGTACATTGTATATGAGTGAGTTGCACTGAAAAACTTAGAATTTACTGAAAAACCCGCATTAGACGAAATGAACAGTGTAGTACATTGTATATGAGTGAGTTGCACTGAAAAACTTAGAATTTACTGAAAAACCCGCATTAGACAAAATGCACAGTGTAGTACATTGTATATGAGTGAGTTGCACTGAAATACTTAGAATTTACTGAAAAACCCGCATTAGACGAAATGCACAGTGTAGTACATTGTATATGAGTGAGTTGCACTGAAAAACTTAGAATTTACTGAAAAACCCGCATTAGACGAAATGCACAGTGTAGTACATTGTATATGAGTGAGTTGCACTGAAAAACTTAGAATTTACTGAAAAACCCGCATTAGACGAAATGCACAGTGTAGTACATTGTATATGAGTGAGTTGCACTGAAAAACTTAGAATTTACTGAAAAACCCGCATTAGACGAAATACACAGTGTAGTACATTGTATATGAGTGAGTTGCACTGAAAAACTTAGAATTTACTGAAAAACCCGCATTAGACGAAATGCACAGTGTAGTACATTGTATATGAGTGAGTTGCACTGAAAAATTTAGAATTTACTGAAAAACCCGCATTAGACGAAATGTACAGTGTAGTACATAGTATATGAGTGAGTTGCACTGAAAAACTTCGAATTCACTGAAAAACCTGCATTAGACGAAATGCACAGTGTAGTACATAGTATATGAGTGAGTTGCACTGAAAAACTTAGAATTTACTGAAAAACCCGCATTAGACGAAATGCACAGTGTAGTACATTGTATATGAGTGAGTTGCACTGAAAAACTTAGAATTTACTGAAAAACCCGCATTAGACGAAATGAACAGTGTAGTACATTGTATATGAGTGAGTTGCACTGAAAAACGTAGAATTTACTGAAAAACCCGCTTTAGACGAAATGCACAGTGTAGTACATTGTATATGAGTGAGTTGCACTGAAAAACTTAGAATTTACTGAAAAACCCGCATTAGACGAAATGCACAGTGTAGTACATTGTATATGAGTGAGTTGCACTGAAAAACTTAGAATTTACTGAAAAACCCGCATTAGACGAAATGCACAGTGTAGTACATGTATATGAGTGAGTTGCACTGAAAAACTTAGAATTTACTGAAAAACCCGCATTAGACGAAATGCACAGTGTAGTACATTGTATATGAGTGAGTTGCACTGAAAAACTTAGAATTTACTGAAAAACCCGCATTAGACGAAATGCACAGTGTAGTACATTGTATATGAGTGAGTTGCACTGAAAAACTTAGAATTTACTGAAAAACCCGCATTAGACGAAATGAACAGTGTAGTACATTGTATATGAGTGAGTTGCACTGAAAAACTTAGAATTTACTGAAAAACCCGCATTAGACAAAATGCACAGTGTAGTACATTGTATATGAGTGAGTTGCACTGAAATACTTAGAATTTACTGAAAAACCCGCATTAGACGAAATGCACAGTGTAGTACATTGTATATGAGTGAGTTGCACTGAAAAACTTAGAATTTACTGAAAAACCCGCATTAGACGAAATGCACAGTGTAGTACATTGTATATGAGTGAGTTGCACTGAAAAACTTAGAATTTACTGAAAAACCCGCATTAGACGAAATGCACAGTGTAGTACATTGTATATGAGTGAGTTGCACTGAAAAAAGTAGAATTTACTGAAAAACCCGCTTTAGACGAAATGCACAGTGTAGTACATTGTATATGAGTGAGTTGCACTGAAAAACTTAGAATTTACTGAAAAACCAGCATTAGACGAAATGAACAGTGTAGTACATTGTATATGAGTGAGTTGCACTGAAAAACGTAGAATTTACTGAAAAACCCGCTTTAGACGAAATGCACAGAGTAGTACATTGTATATGAGTGAGTTGTATTGAAAAACTTAGAATTTACTGAAAAACCCGCATTAGACGAAATGCACAGTGTAGTACCTTGTATATGAGTGAGTTGCACTGAAAAACTTAGAATTTACTGAAAAACCCGCATTAGACGAAATGCACAGTGTAGTACATTGTATATGAGTGAGTTGCACTGAAATACTTAGAATTTACTGAAAAACCCGCATTAGACGAAATGCACAGTGTAGTACATTGTATATGAGTGAGTTGCACTGAAAAACTTAGAATTTACTGAAAAACCCGCATTAGACGAAATGCACAGTGTAGTACATTGTATATGAGTGAGTTGCACTGAAAAACTTAGAATTTACTGAAAAACCCGCATTAGACGAAATGCACAGTGTAGTACATTGTATATGAGTGAGTTGCACTGAAAAACTTAGAATTTACTGAAAAACCCGCATTAGATGAAATGCACAGTGTAGTACATGTATATGAGTGAGTTGCACTGAAAAACTTAGAATTTACTGAAAAACCCGCATTAGACGAAATGCACAGTGTAGTACTTTGTATATGAGTGAGTTGCACTGAAAAATTTAGAATTTACTGAAAAACCCGCATTAGACGAAATGCACAGTGTAGTAAATTGTATATGAGTGAGTTGCACTGAAAAACTTAGAATTTACTGAAAAACCCGCATTAGACGAAATGCAGAGTGTAGTACATTGTATATGAGTGAGTTGCACTGAAAAACTTAGAATTTACTGAAAAACCCGCATTAGACGAAATGCACAGTGTAGTACATTGTATATGAGTGAGTTGCACTGAAAAACTTAGAATTTACTGAAAAACCCGCATTAGACGAAATACACAGTGTAGTACATTGTATATGAATGAGTTGCACTGAAAAACTTAGAATTTACTGAAAAACCCGCATTAGACGAAATGCAGAGTGTAGTACATTGTATATGAGTGAGTTGCACTGAAAAATTTAGAATTTACTGAAAAACCCGCATTTGACGAAATGTACAGTGTAGTACATAGTATATGAGTGAGTTGCACTGAAAAACTTCGAATTTACTGAAAAACCTGCATTAGACGAAATGCACAGTGTAGTACATAGTATATGAGTGAGTTGCACTGAAAAACTTAGAATTTACTGAAAAACCCGCATTAGACGAAATGCACAGTGTAGTACATTGTATATGAGTGAGTTGCACTGAAAAACTTAGAATTTACTGAAAAACCCGCATTAGACGAAATGAACAGTGTAGTACATTGTATATGAGTGAGTTGCACTGAAAAACGTAGAATTTACTGAAAAACCCGCTTTAGACGAAATGCACAGTGTAGTACATTGTATATGAGTGAGTTGCACTGAAAAACTTAGAATTTACTGAAAAACCCGCATTAGACGAATTGCACAGTGTAGTACATTGTATATGAGTGAGTTGCACTGAAAAACTTAGAATTTACTGAAAAACCCGCATTAGACGAAATGCACAGTGTCGTACATTGTATATGAGTGAGTTGCACTGAAAAACTTAGAATTTACTGAAAAACCCGAATTAGACGAAATACACAGTGTAGTACATTGTATATGAGTGAGTTGCACTGAAAAACTTAGAATTTACTGAAAAACCCGCATTAGACGAAATGCACAGTGTAGTACATTGTATATGAGTGAGTTGCACTGAAAAACTTAGAATTTACTGAAAAACCCGCATTAGAAGAAATGTACAGTGTAGTACATAGTATATGAGTGAGTTGCACTGAAAAAATTAGAATTTACTGAAAAACCCGCATTAGACGAAATGCACAGTGTAGTACATGTATATGAGTGAGTTGCACTGAAAAACTTAGAATTTACTGAAAAACCCGCATTAGACGAAATGCACAGTGTAGTACATTGTATATGAGTGAGTTGCACTGAAAAACTTAGAATTTACTGAAAAACCCGCATTAGACGAAATGCACAGTGTAGTACATTGTATATGAGTGAGTTGCACTGAAAAAAGTAGAATTTACTGAAAAACCCGCTTTAGACGAAATGCACAGTGTAGTACATTGTATATGAGTGAGTTGCACTGAAAAACTTAGAATTTACTGAAAAACCAGCATTAGACGAAATGAACAGTGTAGTACATTGTATATGAGTGAGTTGCACTGAAAAACGTAGAATTTACTGAAAAACCCGCTTTAGACGAAATGCACAGTGTAGTACATTGTATATGAGTGAGTTGTATTGAAAAACTTAGAATTTACTGAAAAACCCGCATTAGACGAAATGCACAGTGTAGTACCTTGTATATGAGTGAGTTGCACTGAAAAACTTAGAATTTACTGAAAAACCCGCATTAGACGAAATGCACAGTGTAGTACATTGTATATGAGTGAGTTGCACTGAAATACTTAGAATTTACTGAAAAACCCGCATTAGACGAAGTGCACAGTGTAGTACATTGTATATGAGTGAGTTGCACTGAAAAACTTAGAATTTACTGAAAAACCCGCATTAGACGAAATGCACAGTGTAGTACATTGTATATGAGTGAGTTGCACTGAAAAACTTAGAATTTACTGAAAAACCCGCATTAGACGAAATGCACAGTGTAGTACATTGTATATGAGTGAGTTGCACTGAAAAACTTAGAATTTACTGAAAAACCCGCATTAGATGAAATGCACAGTGTAGTACATGTATATGAGTGAGTTGCACTGAAAAACTTAGAATTTACTGAAAAACCCGCATTAGACGAAATGCACAGTGTAGTACTTTGTATATGAGTGAGTTGCACTGAAAAATTTAGAATTTACTGAAAAACCCGCATTAGACGAAATGCACAGTGTAGTAAATTGTATATGAGTGAGTTGCACTGAAAAACTTAGAATTTACTGAAAAACCCGCATTAGACGAAATGCAGAGTGTAGTACATTGTATATGAGTGAGTTGCACTGAAAAACTTAGAATTTACTGAAAAACCCGCATTAGACGAAATGCACAGTGTAGTACATTGTATATGAGTGAGTTGCACTGAAAAACTTAGAATTTACTGAAAAACCCGCATTAGACGAAATACACAGTGTAGTACATTGTATATGAATGAGTTGCACTGAAAAACTTAGAATTTACTGAAAAACCCGCATTAGACGAAATGCAGAGTGTAGTACATTGTATATGAGTGAGTTGCACTGAAAAATTTAGAATTTACTGAAAAACCCGCATTAGACGAAATGTACAGTGTAGTACATAGTATATGAGTGAGTTGCACTGAAAAACTTCGAATTTACTGAAAAACCTGCATTAGACGAAATGCACAGTGTAGTACATAGTATATGAGTGAGTTGCACTGAAAAACTTAGAATTTACTGAAAAACCCGCATTAGACGAAATGCACAGTGTAGTACATTGTATATGAGTGAGTTGCACTGAAAAACTTAGAATTTACTGAAAAACCCGCATTAGACGAAATGAACAGTGTAGTACATTGTATATGAGTGAGTTGCACTGAAAAACGTAGAATTTACTGAAAAACCCGCTTTAGACGAAATGCACAGTGTAGTACATTGTATATGAGTGAGTTGCACTGAAAAACTTAGAATTTACTGAAAAACCCGCATTAGACGAATTGCACAGTGTAGTACATTGTATATGAGTGAGTTGCACTGAAAAACTTAGAATTTACTGAAAAACCCGCATTAGACGAAATGCACAGTGTCGTACATTGTATATGAGTGAGTTGCACTGAAAAACTTAGAATTTACTGAAAAACCCGAATTAGACGAAATACACAGTGTAGTACATTGTATATGAGTGAGTTGCACTGAAAAACTTAGAATTTACTGAAAAACCCGCATTAGACGAAATGCACAGTGTAGTACATTGTATATGAGTGAGTTGCACTGAAAAACTTAGAATTTACTGAAAAACCCGCATTAGAAGAAATGTACAGTGTAGTACATAGTATATGAGTGAGTTGCACTGAAAAAATTAGAATTTACTGAAAAACCCGCATTAGACGAAATGCACAGTGTAGTACATGTATATGAGTGAGTTGCACTGAAAAACTTAGAATTTACTGAAAAACCCGCATTAGACGAAATGCACAGTGTAGTACATTGTATATGAGTGAGTTGCACTGAAAAACTTAGAATTTACTGAAAAACCCGCATTAGACGAAATGCACAGTGTAGTACATTGTATATGAGTGAGTTGCACTGAAAAACTTAGAATTTACTGAAAAACCCGCATTAGACGAAATGCACAGTGTAGTACATTGTATATGAGTGAGTTGCACTGAAAAACTTAGAATTTACTGAAAAACCCGCATTAGATGAAATGCACAGTGTAGTACATGTATATGAGTGAGTTGCACTGAAAAACTTAGAATTTACTGAAAAACCCGCATTAGACGAAATGCACAGTGTAGTACTTTGTATATGAGTGAGTTGCACTGAAAAATTTAGAATTTACTGAAAAACCCGCATTAGACGAAATGCACAGTGTAGTAAATTGTATATGAGTGAGTTGCACTGAAAAACTTAGAATTTACTGAAAAACCCGCATTAGACGAAATGCAGAGTGTAGTACATTGTATATGAGTGAGTTGCACTGAAAAACTTAGAATTTACTGAAAAACCCGCATTAGACGAAATGCACAGTGTAGTACATTGTATATGAGTGAGTTGCACTGAAAAACTTAGAATTTACTGAAAAACCCGCATTAGACGAAATACACAGTGTAGTACATTGTATATGAATGAGTTGCACTGAAAAACTTAGAATTTACTGAAAAACCCGCATTAGACGAAATGCAGAGTGTAGTACATTGTATATGAGTGAGTTGCACTGAAAAATTTAGAATTTACTGAAAAACCCGCATTAGACGAAATGTACAGTGTAGTACATAGTATATGAGTGAGTTGCACTGAAAAACTTCGAATTTACTGAAAAACCTGCATTAGACGAAATGCACAGTGTAGTACATAGTATATGAGTGAGTTGCACTGAAAAACTTAGAATTTACTGAAAAACCCGCATTAGACGAAATGCACAGTGTAGTACATTGTATATGAGTGAGTTGCACTGAAAAACTTAGAATTTACTGAAAAACCCGCATTAGACGAAATGAACAGTGTAGTACATTGTATATGAGTGAGTTGCACTGAAAAACGTAGAATTTACTGAAAAACCCGCTTTAGACGAAATGCACAGTGTAGTACATTGTATATGAGTGAGTTGCACTGAAAAACTTAGAATTTACTGAAAAACCCGCATCAGACGAAATGCACAGTGTAGTACATTGTATATGAGTGAGTTGCACTGAAAAAATTAGAATTTACTGAAAAACCCGCATTAGACGAAATGCACAGTGTAGTACATTGTATATGAGTGAGTTGCACTGAAAAAATTAGAATTTACTGAAAAACCCGCATTAGACGAAATGCACAGTGTAGTACATGTATATGAGTGAGTTGCACTGAAAAACTTAGAATTTACTGAAAAACCCGCATTAGACGAAATGCACAGTGTAGTACATTGTATATGAGTGAGTTGCACTGAAAAACTTAGAATTTACTGAAAAACCCGAATTAGACGAAATGCACAGTGTAGTACATTGTATATGAGTGAGTTGCACTGAAAAAAGTAGAATTTACTGAAAAACCCGCTTTAGACGAAATGCACAGTGTAGTACATTGTATATGAGTGAGTTGCACTGAAAAACTTAGAATTTACTGAAAAACCAGCGGTAGACGAAATGAACAGTGTAGTACATTGTATATGATTGAGTTGCACTGAAAAAGGTAGAATTTACTGAAAAACCCGCTTTAGACGAAATGCACAGTGTAGTACATTGTATATGAGTGAGTTGTATTGAAAAACTTAGAATTTACTGAAAAACCCGCATTAGACGAAATGCACAGTGTAGTACCTTGTATATGAGTGAGTTGCACTGAAAAACTTAGAATTTACTGTAAACCCGCATTAGACGAAATGCACAGTGTAGTACATTGTATATGAGTGAGTTGCACTGAAAATACTTAGAATTTACTGAAAAACCCGCATTAGACGAAATGCACAGTGTAGTACATTATATATGAGTGAGTTGCACTGAAAAACTTAGAATTTACTGAAAAACCCGCATTAGACGAAATGCACAGTGTAGTACATTGTATATGAGTGAGTTGCACTGAAAAACTTAGAATTTACTGAAAAACCCGCATTAGACGAAATGCACAGTGTAGTACATGTATATGAGTGAGTTGCACTGAAAAACTTAGAATTTACTGAAAAACCCGCATTAGACGAAATGCACAGTGTAGTACTTTGTATATGAGTGAGTTGCACTGAAAAATTTAGAATTTACTGAAAAACCCGCATTAGACGAAATGCACAGTGTAGTACATTGTATATGAGTGAGTTGCACTGAAATACTTAGAATTTACTGAAAAACCCGCATTAGACGAAATACACAGTGTAGTACATTGTATATGAGTGAGTTGCACTGAAAAACTTAGAATTTACTGAAAAACCCGCATTAGACGAAATGCACAGTGTAGTACATTGTATATGAGTGAGTTGCACTGAAAAATTTAGAATTTACTGAAAAACCCGCATTAGACGAAATGTACAGTGTAGTACATAGTATATGAGTGAGTTGCACTGAAAAACTTCGAATTTACTGAAAAACCTGCATTAGACGAAATGCACAGTGTAGTACATAGTATATGAGTGAGTTGCACTGAAAAACTTAGAATTTACTGAAAAACCCGCATTAGACGAAATGCACAGTGTAGTACATTGTATATGAGTGAGTTGCACTGAAAAACTTAGAATTTACTGAAAAACCCGCATTAGACGAAATGAACAGTGTAGTACATTGTATATGAGTGAGTTGCACTGAAAAACGTAGAATTTACTGAAAAACCCGCTTTAGACGAAATGCACAGTGTAGTACATTGTATATGAGTGAGTTGCACTGAAAAACTTAGAATTTACTGAAAAACCCGCATTAGACGAAATGCACAGTGTAGTACATAGTATATGAGTGAGTTGCACTGAAAAACTTAGAATTTACTGAAAAACCCGCATTAGACGAAATGCACAGTGTAGTACATAGTATATGAGTGAATTGCACTGAAAAACTTAGAATTTACTGAAAAACCCGCATTAGACGAAATGCACAGTGTAGTACATTGTATATGAGTGAGTTGCACTGAAAAACTTAGAATTTACTGAAAAACCCGCATTAGACGAAATGCACAGTGTAGTACATTGTATATGAGTGAGTTGCACTGAAAAACTTAGAATTTACTGAAAAACCCGCATCAGACGAAATGCACAGTGTAGTACATTGTATATGAGTGAGTTGCACTGAAAAAATTAGAATTTACTGAAAAACCCGCATTAGACGAAATGCACAGTGTAGTACATTGTATATGAGTGAGTTGCACTGAAAAAATTAGAATTTACTGAAAAACCCGCATTAGACGAAATGCACAGTGTAGTACATGTATATGAGTGAGTTGCACTGAAAAACTTAGAATTTACTGAAAAACCCGCATTAGACGAAATGCACAGTGTAGTACATTGTATATGAGTGAGTTGCACTGAAAAACTTAGAATTTACTGAAAAACCCGCATTAGACGAAATGCACAGTGTAGTACATTGTATATGAGTGAGTTGCACTGAAAAACTTAGAATTTACTGAAAAACCCGCAGTAGACGAAATGCACAGTGTAGTACATTGTATATGAGAGAGTTGCACTGAAAAACTTAGAATTTACTGAAAAACCAGCATTAGACGAAATGCACAGTGTAGTACATTGTATATGAGTGAGTTGCACTGAAAAAAGTAGAATTTACTGAAAAACCCGCTTTAGACGAAATGCACAGTGTAGTACATTGTATATGAGTGAGTTGCACTGAAAAACTTAGAATTTACTGAAAAACCAGCATTAGACGAAATGAACAGTGTAGTACATTGTATATGAGTGAGTTGCACTGAAAAACGTAGAATTTACTGAAAAACCCGCTTTAGACGAAATGCACAGTGTAGTACATTGTATATGAGTGAGTTGTATTGAAAAACTTAGAATTTACTGAAAAACCCGCATTAGACGAAATGCAGAGTGTAGTACCTTGTATATGAGTGAGTTGCACTGAAAAACTTAGAATTTACTGAAAAACCCGCATTAGACGAAATGCACAGTGTAGTACATTGTATATGAGTGAGTTGCACTGAAAAACTTAGAATTTACTGAAAAACCCGCAGTAGACGAAATGCACAGTGTAGTACATTGTATATGAGAGAGTTGCACTGAAAAACTTAGAATTTACTGAAAAACCAGCATTAGACGAAATGCACAGTGTAGTACATTGTATATGAGTGAGTTGCACTGAAAAGAGTAGAATTTACTGAAAAACCCGCTTTAGACGAAATGCACAGTGTAGTACATTGTATATGAGTGAGTTGCACTGAAAAACTTAGAATTTACTGAAAAACCAGCATTAGACGAAATGAACAGTGTAGTACATTGTATATGAGTGAGTTGCACTGAAAAACGTAGAATTTACTGAAAAACCCGCTTTAGACGAAATGCACAGTGTAGTACATTGTATATGAGTGAGTTGTATTGAAAAACTTAGAATTTACTGAAAAACCCGCATTAGACGAAATGCAGAGTGTAGTACCTTGTATATGAGTGAGTTGCACTGAAAAACTTAGAATTTACTGAAAAACCCGCATTAGACGAAATGCACAGTGTAGTACATTGTATATGAGTGAGTTGCACTGAAATACTTAGAATTTACTGAAAAACCCGCATTAGACGAAGTGCACAGTGTAGTACATTGTATATGAGTGAGTTGCACTGAAAAACTTAGAATTTACTGAAAAACCCGCATTAGACGAAATGCACAGTGTAGTACATTGTATATGAGTGAGTTGCACTGAAAAACTTAGAATTTACTGAAAAACCCGCATTAGATGAAATGCACAGTGTAGTACATGTATATGAGTGAGTTGCACTGAAAAACTTAGAATTTACTGAAAAACCCGCATTAGACGAAATGAACAGTGTAGTACATTGTATATGAGTGAGTTGCACTGAAAAACGTAGAATTTACTGAAAAACCCGCTTTAGACGAAATGCACAGTGTAGTACATTGTATATGAGTGAGTTGCACTGAAAAACTTAGAATTTACTGAAAAACCCGCATTAGACGAATTGCACAGTGTAGTACATTGTATATGAGTGAGTTGCACTGAAAAACTTAGAATTTACTGAAAAACCCGCATCAGACGAAATGCACAGTGTAGTACATTGTATATGAGTGAGTTGCACTGAAAAACTTAGAATTTACTGAAAAACCCGCATTAGACGAAATGCACAGTGTAGTACATTGTATATGAGTGAGTTGCACTGAAAAAATTAGAATTTACTGAAAAACCCGCATTAGACGAAATGCACAGTGTAGTACATGTATATGAGTGAGTTGCACTGAAAAACTTAGAATTTACTGAAAAACCCGCATTAGACGAAATGCACAGTGTAGTACATTGTATATGAGTGAGTTGCACTGAAAAACTTAGAATTTACTGAAAAACCCGAATTAGACGAAATGCACAGTGTAGTACATTGTATATGAGTGAGTTGCACTGAAAAAAGTAGAATTTACTGAAAAACCCGCTTTAGACGAAATGCACAGTGTAGTACATTGTATATGAGTGAGTTGCACTGAAAAACTTAGAATTTACTGAAAAACCAGCATTAGACGAAATGAACAGTGTAGTACATTGTATATGAGTGAGTTGCACTGAAAAACTTAGAATTTACTGAAAAACCCGCTTTAGACGAAATGCACAGTGTAGTACATTGTATATGAGTGAGTTGTATTGAAAAACTTAGAATTTACTGAAAAACCCGCATTAGACGAAATGCACAGTGTAGTACCTTGTATATGAGTGAGTTGCACTGAAAAACTTAGAATTTACTGAAAACCCGCATTAGACGAAATGCACAGTGTAGTACATTGTATATGAGTGAGTTGCACTGAAATACTTAGAATTTACTGAAAAACCCGCATTAGACGAAATGCACAGTGTAGTACATTGTATATGAGTGAGTTGCACTGAAAAACTTAGAATTTACTGAAAAACCCGCATTAGACGAAATGCACAGTGTAGTACATTGTATATGAGTGAGTTGCACTGAAAAACTTAGAATTTACTGAAAAACCCGCATTAGACGAAATGCACAGTGTAGTACATTGTATATGAGTGAGTTGCACTGAAAAACTTAGAATTTACTGAAAAACCCGCATTAGACGAAATGCACAGTGTAGTACATGTATATGAGTGAGTTGCACTGAAAAACTTAGAATTTACTGAAAAACCCGCATTAGACGAAATGCACAGTGTAGTACTTTGTATATGAGTGAGTTGCACTGAAAAATTTAGAATTTACTGAAAAACCCGCATTAGACGAAATGCACAGTGTAGTACATTGTATATGAGTGAGTTGCACTGAAAAACTTAGAATTTACTGAAAAACCCGCATTAGACGAAATGCACAGTGTAGTACATTGTATATGAGTGAGTTGCACTGAAATACTTAGAATTTACTGAAAAACCCGCATTAGACGAAATACACAGTGTAGTACATTGTATATGAGTGAGTTGCACTGAAAAACTTAGAATTTACTGAAAAACCCGCATTAGACGAAATGCACAGTGTAGTACATTGTATATGAGTGAGTTGCACTGAAAAATTTAGAATTTACTGAAAAACCCGCATTAGACGAAATGTACAGTGTAGTACATAGTATATGAGTGAGTTGCACTGAAAAACTTCGAATTTACTGAAAAACCTGCATTAGACGAAATGCACAGTGTAGTACATAGTATATGAGTGAGTTGCACTGAAAAACTTAGAATTTACTGAAAAACCCGCATTAGACGAAACGCACACTGTAGTACATTGTATATGAGTGAGTTGCACTGAAAAACTTAGAATTTACTGAAAAACCCGCATTAGACGAAATGAACAGTGTAGTACATTGTATATGAGTGAGTTGCACTGAAAAACGTAGAAATTTACTGAAAAACCCGCTTTAGACGAAATGCACAGTGTAGTACATTGTATATGAGTGAGTTGCACTGAAAAACTTAGAATTTACTGAAAAACCCGCATTAGACGAAATGCACAGTGTAGTACATTGTATATGAGTGAGTTGCAGTGAAAAACTTAGAATTTACTGAAAAACCCGCATTAGACGAAATGCACAGTGTAGTACATAGTATATGAGTGAGTTGCACTGAAAAACTTAGAATTTACTGAAAACCCGCATTAGACGAAATGCACAGTGTAGTACATAGTATATGAGTGAATTGCACTGAAAAACTTAGAATTTACTGAAAAACCCGCATTAGACGAAATGCACAGTGTAGTACATTGTATATGAGTGAGTTGCACTGAAAAACTTAGAATTTACTGAAAAACCCGCATTAGACGAAATGCACAGTGTAGTACATTGTATATGAGTGAGTTGCACTGAAAAACTTAGAATTTACTGAAAAACCCGCATCAGACGAAATGCACAGTGTAGTACATTGTATATGAGTGAGTTGCACTGAAAAAATTAGAATTTACTGAAAAACCCGCATTAGACGAAATGCACAGTGTAGTACATTGTATATGAGTGAGTTGCACTGAAAAAATTAGAATTTACTGAAAAACCCGCATTAGACGAAATGCACAGTGTAGTACATGTATATGAGTGAGTTGCACTGAAAAACTTAGAATTTACTGAAAAACCCGCATTAGACGAAATGCACAGTGTAGTACATTGTATATGAGTGAGTTGCACTGAAAAACTTAGAATTTACTGAAAAACCCCCATTAGACGAAATGCACAGTGTAGTACATTGTATATGAGTGAGTTGCACTGAAACACTTAGAATTTACTGAAAAAACCAGCATTAGACGAAATGAACAGTGTAGTACATTGTATATGAGTGAGTTGCACTGAAAAACGTAGAATTTACTGAAAAACCCGCTTTAGACGAAATGCACAGTGTAGTACATTGTATATGAGTGAGTTGTATTGAAAAACTTAGAATTTACTGAAAAAACCGCATTAGACGAAATGCACAGTGTAGTACATTGTATATGAGTGAGTTGCACTGAAATACTTAGAATTTACTGAAAAACCCGCATTAGACGAAGTGCACAGTGTAGTACATTGTATATGAGTGAGTTGCACTGAAAAACTTAGAATTTACTGAAAAACCCGCATTAGACGAAATGCACAGTGTAGTACATTGTATATGAGTGAGTTGCACTGAAAAACTTAGAATTTACTGAAAAACCCGCATTAGATGAAATGCACAGTGTAGTACATGTATATGAGTGAGTTGCACTGAAAAACTTAGAATTTACTGAAAAACCCGCATTAGACGAAATGAACAGTGTAGTACATTGTATATGAGTGAGTTGCACTGAAAAACGTAGAATTTACTGAAAAACCCGCTTTAGACGAAATGCACAGTGTAGTACATTGTATATGAGTGAGTTGCACTGAAAAACTTAGAATTTACTGAAAAACCCGCATTAGACGAATTGAACAGTGTAGTACATTGTATATGAGTGAGTTGCACTGAAAAACTTAGAATTTACTGAAAAACCCGCATCAGACGAAATTGCACAGTGTAGTACATTGTATATGAGTGAGTTGCACTGAAAAACTTAGAATTTACTGAAAAACCCGCATTAGACGAAATGCACAGTGTAGTACATTGTATATGAGTGAGTTGCACTGAAAAAATTAGAATTTACTGAAAAACCCGCATTAGACGAAATGCACAGTGTAGTACATGTATATGAGTGAGTTGCACTGAAAAACTTAGAATTTACTGAAAAACCCGCATTAGACGAAATGCACAGTGTAGTACATTGTATATGAGTGAGTTGCACTGAAAAACTTAGAATTTACTGTAAAACCCGAATTAGACGAAATGCACAGTGTAGTACATTGTATATGAGTGAGTTGCACTGAAAAAAGTAGAATTTACTGAAAAACCCGCATTAGACGAAATGCACAGTGTAGTACATTGTATATGAGTGAGTTGCACTGAAAAACTTAGAATTTACTGAAAAACCCGCATTAGACGAAATGCACAGTGTAGTACATTGTATATGAGTGAGTTGCACTGAAAAACTTAGAATTTACTGAAAAACCCGCATTAGACGAAATGCACAGTGTAGTACATGTATATGAGTGAGTTGCACTGAAAAACTTAGAATTTACTGAAAAACCCGCATTAGACGAAATGCACAGTGTAGTACTTTGTATATGAGTGAGGTGCACTGAAAAATTTAGAATTTACTGAAAAACCCGCATTAGACGAAATGCACAGTGTAGTACATTGTATATGAGTGAGTTGCACTGAAAAACTTAGAATTTACTGAAAAACCCGCATTAGACGAAATGCACAGTGTAGTACATTGTATATGAGTGAGTTGCACTGAAATACTTAGAATTTACTGAAAAACCCGCATTAGACGAAATACACAGTGTAGTACATTGTATATGAGTGAGTTGCACTGAAAAACTTAGAATTTACTGAAAAACCCGCATTAGACGAAATGCACAGTGTAGTACATTGTATATGAGTGAGTTGCACTGAAAAATTTAGAATTTACTGAAAAACCCGCATTAGACGAAATGTACAGTGTAGTACATAGTATATGAGTGAGTTGCACTGAAAAACTTCGAATTTACTGAAAAACCTGCATTAGACGAAATGCACAGTGTAGTACATAGTATATGAGTGAGTTGCACTGAAAAACTTAGAATTTACTGAAAAACCCGCATTAGACGAAATGCACAGTGTAGTACATTGTATATGAGTGAGTTGCACTGAAAAACTTAGAATTTACTGAAAAACCCGCATTAGACGAAATGAACAGTGTAGTACATTGTATATGAGTGAGTTGCACTGAAAAACGTAGAATTTACTGAAAAACCCGCTTTAGACGAAATGCACAGTGTAGTACATTGTATATGAGTGAGTTGCACTGAAAAACTTAGAATTTACTGAAAAACCCGCATTAGACGAAATGCACAGTGTAGTACATAGTATATGAGTGAGTTGCACTGAAAAACTTAGAATTTACTGAAAAACCCGCATTAGACGAAATGCACAGTGTAGTACATAGTATATGAGTGAATTGCACTGAAAAACTTAGAATTTACTGAAAAACCCGCATTAGACGAAATGCACAGTGTAGTACATTGTATATGAGTGAGTTGCACTGAAAAACTTAGAATTTACTGAAAAACCCGCATTAGACGAAATGCACAGTGTAGTACATTGTATATGAGTGAGTTGCACTGAAAAACTTAGAATTTACTGAAAAACCCGCATCAGACGAAATGCACAGTGTAGTACATTGTATATGAGTGAGTTGCACTGAAAAAATTAGAATTTACTGAAAAACCCGCATTAGACGAAATGCACAGTGTAGTACATTGTATATGAGTGAGTTGCACTGAAAAAATTAGAATTTACTGAAAAACCCGCATTAGACGAAATGCACAGTGTAGTACATGTATATGAGTGAGTTGCACTGAAAAACTTAGAATTTACTGAAAAACCCGCATTAGACGAAATGCACAGTGTAGTACATTGTATATGAGTGAGTTGCACTGAAAAACTTAGAATTTACTGAAAAACCCCCATTAGACGAAATGCACAGTGTAGTACATTGTATATGAGTGAGTTGCACTGAAAAACTTAGAATTTACTGAAAAACCAGCATTAGACGAAATGAACAGTGTAGTACATTGTATATGAGTGAGTTGCACTGAAAAACGTAGAATTTACTGAAAAACCCGCTTTAGACGAAATGCACAGTGTAGTACATTGTATATGAGTGAGTTGTATTGAAAAACTTAGAATTTACTGAAAAACCCGCATTAGACGAAATGCACAGTGTAGTACCTTGTATATGAGTGAGTTGCACTGAAAAACTTAGAATTTACTGAAAAACCCGCATTAGACGAAATGCACAGTGTAGTACATTGTATATGAGTGAGTTGCACTGAAATACTTAGAATTTACTGAAAAACCCGCATTAGACGAAGTGCACAGTGTAGTACATTGTATATGAGTGAGTTGCACTGAAAAACTTAGAATTTACTGAAAAACCCGCATTAGACGAAATGCACAGTGTAGTACATTGTATATGAGTGAGTTGCACTGAAAAACTTAGAATTTACTGAAAAACCCGCATTAGACGAAATGCACAGTGTAGTACATTGTATATGAGTGAGTTGCACTGAAAAACTTAGAATTTACTGAAAAACCCGCATTAGATGAAATGCACAGTGTAGTACATGTATATGAGTGAGTTGCACTGAAAAACTTAGAATTTACTGAAAAACCCGCATTAGACGAAATGCACAGTGTAGTACTTTGTATATGAGTGAGTTGCACTGAAAAATTTAGAATTTACTGAAAAACCCGCATTGAGACGAAATGCACAGTGTAGTAAATTGTATATGAGTGAGTTGCACTGAAAAACTTAGAATTTACTGAAAAACCCGCATTAGACGAAATGCACAGTGTAGTACATTGTATATGAGTGAGTTGCACTGAAAAACTTAGAATTTACTGAAAAACCCGCATTAGACGAAATGCACAGTGTAGTACATTGTATATGAGTGAGTTGCACTGAAAAACTTAGAATTTACTGAAAAACCCGCATTAGACGAAATACACAGTGTAGTACATTGTATATGAATGAGTTGCACTGAAAAACTTAGAATTTACTGAAAAACCCGCATTAGACGAAATGCAGAGTGTAGTACATTGTATATGAGTGAGTTGCACTGAAAAATTTAGAATTTACTGAAAAACCCGCATTAGACGAAATGTACAGTGTAGTACATAGTATATGAGTGAGTTGCACTGAAAAACTTCGAATTTACTGAAAAACCTGCATTAGACGAAATGCACAGTGTAGTACATAGTATATGAGTGAGTTGCACTGAAAAACTTAGAATTTACTGAAAAACCCGCATTAGACGAAATGCACAGTGTAGTACATTGTATATGAGTGAGTTGCACTGAAAAACTTAGAATTTACTGAAAAACCCGCATTAGACGAAATGAACAGTGTAGTACATTGTATATGAGTGAGTTGCACTGAAAAACGTAGAATTTACTGAAAAACCTGCTTTAGACGAAATGCACAGTGTAGTACATTGTATATGAGTGAGTTGCACTGAAAAACTTAGAATTTACTGAAAAACCCGCATTAGACGAATTGCACAGTGTAGTACATTGTATATGAGTGAGTTGCACTGAAAAACTTAGAATTTACTGAAAAACCCGCATCAGACGAAATGCACAGTGTAGTACATTGTATATGAGTGAGTTGCACTGAAAAAATTAGAATTTACTGAAAAACCCGCATTAGACGAAATGCACAGTGTAGTACATTGTATATGAGTGAGTTGCACTGAAAAAATTAGAATTTACTGAAAAACCCGCATTAGACGAAATGCACAGTGTAGTACATGTATATGAGTGAGTTGCACTGAAAAACTTAGAATTTACTGAAAAACCCGCATTAGACGAAATGCACAGTGTAGTACATTGTATATGAGTGAGTTGCACTGAAAAACTTAGAATTTACTGAAAAACCCGAATTAGACGAAATGCACAGTGTAGTACATTGTATATGAGTGAGTTGCAGTGAAAAAAGTAGAATTTACTGAAAAACCCGCTTTAGACGAAATGCACAGTGTAGTACATTGTATATGAGTGAGTTGCACTGAAAAACTTAGAATTTACTGAAAAACCAGCATTAGACGAAATGAACAGTGTAGTACATTGTATATGATTGAGTTGCACTGAAAAACGTAGAATTTACTAAAAAACCCGCTTTAGACGAAATGCACAGTGTAGTACATTGTATATGAGTGAGTTGTATTGAAAAACTTAGAATTTACTGAAAAACCCTCATTAGACGAAATGCACAGTGTAGTACCTTGTATATGAGTGAGTTGCACTGAAAAACTTAGAATTTACTGAAAACCCGCATTAGACGAAATGCACAGTGTAGTACATTGTATATGAGTGAGTTGCACTGAAATACTTAGAATTTACTGAAAAACCCGCATTAGACGAAATGCACAGTGTAGTAAATTGTATATGAGTGAGTTGCACTGAAAAACTTAGAATTTACTGAAAAACCCGCATTAGACGAAATGCACAGTGTAGTACATTGTATATGAGTGAGTTGCACTGAAAAACTTAGAATTTACTGAAAAACCCGCATTAGACGAAATGAACAGTGTAGTACATTGTATATGAGTGAGTTGCACTGAAAAACGTAGAATTTACTGAAAAACCCGCTTTAGACGAAATGCACAGTGTAGTACATTGTATATGAGTGAGTTGCACTGAAAAACTTAGAATTTACTGAAAAACCCGCATTAGACGAAATGCACAGTGTAGTACATAGTATATGAGTGAGTTGCACTGAAAAACTTAGAATTTACTGAAAAACCCGCATTAGACGAAATGCACAGTGTAGTACATAGTATATGAGTGAATTGCACTGAAAAACTTAGAATTTACTGAAAAACCCGCATTAGACGAAATGCACAGTGTAGTACATTGTATATGAGTGAGTTGCACTGAAAAACTTAGAATTTACTGAAAAACCCGCATTAGACGAAATGCACAGTGTAGTACATTGTATATGAGTGAGTTGCACTGAAAAACTTAGAATTTACTGAAAAACCCGCATCAGACGAAATGCACAGTGTAGTACATTGTATATGAGTGAGTTGCACTGAAAAACTTAGAATTTACTGAAAAACCCGCATTAGACGAAATGCACAGTGTAGTACATTGTATATGAGTGAGTTGCACTGAAAAACTTAGAATTTACTGAAAAACCCGCATTAGACGAAATGAACAGTGTAGTACATTGTATATGAGTGAGTTGCACTGAAAAACGTAGAATTTACTGAAAAACCCGCTTTAGACGAAATGCACAGTGTAGTACATTGTATATGAGTGAGTTGCACTGAAAAACTTAGAATTTACTGAAAAACCCGCATTAGACGAAATGCACAGTGTAGTACATAGTATATGAGTGAGTTGCACTGAAAAACTTAGAATTTACTGAAAAACCCGCATTAGACGAAATGCACAGTGTAGTACATAGTATATGAGTGAATTGCACTGAAAAACTTAGAATTTACTGAAAAACCCGCATTAGACGAAATGCACAGTGTAGTACATTGTATATGAGTGAGTTGCACTGAAAAACTTAGAATTTACTGAAAAACCCGCATTAGACGAAATGCACAGTGTAGTACATTGTATATGAGTGAGTTGCACTGAAAAACTTAGAATTTACTGAAAAACCCGCATCAGACGAAATGCACAGTGTAGTACATTGTATATGAGTGAGTTGCACTGAAAAAATTAGAATTTACTGAAAAACCCGCATTAGACGAAATGCACAGTGTAGTACATTGTATATGAGTGAGTTGCACTGAAAAAATTAGAATTTACTGAAAAACCCGCATTAGACGAAATGCACAGTGTAGTACATGTATATGAGTGAGTTGCACTGAAAAACTTAGAATTTACTGAAAAACCCGCATTAGACGAAATGCACAGTGTAGTACATTGTATATGAGTGAGTTGCACTGAAAAACTTAGAATTTACTGAAAAACCCCCATTAGACGAAATGCACAGTGTAGTACATTGTATATGAGTGAGTTGCACTGAAAAACTTAGAATTTACTGAAAAACCAGCATTAGACGAAATGAACAGTGTAGTACATTGTATATGAGTGAGTTGCACTGAAAAACGTAGAATTTACTGAAAAACCCGCTTTAGACGAAATGCACAGTGTAGTACATTGTATATGAGTGAGTTGTATTGAAAAACTTAGAATTTACTGAAAAACCCGCATTAGACGAAATGCACAGTGTAGTACCTTGTATATGAGTGAGTTGCACTGAAAAACTTAGAATTTACTGAAAAACCCGCATTAGACGAAATGCACAGTGTAGTACATTGTATATGAGTGAGTTGCACTGAAATACTTAGAATTTACTGAAAAACCCGCATTAGACGAAGTGCACAGTGTAGTACATTGTATATGAGTGAGTTGCACTGAAAAACTTAGAATTTACTGAAAAACCCGCATTAGACGAAATGCACAGTGTAGTACATTGTATATGAGTGAGTTGCACTGAAAAACTTAGAATTTACTGAAAAACCCGCATTAGATGAAATGCACAGTGTAGTACATGTATATGAGTGAGTTGCACTGAAAAACTTAGAATTTACTGAAAAACCCGCATTAGACGAAATGCACAGTGTAGTACTTTGTATATGAGTGAGTTGCACTGAAAAATTTAGAATTTACTGAAAAACCCGCATTGAGACGAAATGCACAGTGTAGTAAATTGTATATGAGTGAGTTGCACTGAAAAACTTAGAATTTACTGAAAAACCCGCATTAGACGAAATGCACAGTGTAGTACATTGTATATGAGTGAGTTGCACTGAAAAACTTAGAATTTACTGAAAAACCCGCATTAGACGAAATGCACAGTGTAGTACATTGTATATGAGTGAGTTGCACTGAAAAACTTAGAATTTACTGAAAAACCCGCATTAGACGAAATACACAGTGTAGTACATTGTATATGAATGAGTTGCACTGAAAAACTTAGAATTTACTGAAAAACCCGCATTAGACGAAATTCAGAGTGTAGTACATTGTATATGAGTGAGTTGCACTGAAAAATTTAGAATTTACTGAAAAACCCGCATTAGACGAAATGTACAGTGTAGTACATAGTATATGAGTGAGTTGCACTGAAAAACTTAGAATTTACTGAAAAACCCGCATTAGACGAAATGCACAGTGTAGTACATTGTATATGAGTGAGTTGCACTGAAAAACTTCGAATTTACTGAAAAACCTGCATTAGACGAAATGCACAGTGTAGTACATAGTATATGAGTGAGTTGCACTGAAAAACTTAGAATTTACTGAAAAAGCCGCATTAGACGAAATGCACAGTGTAGTACATTGTATATGAGTGAGTTGCACTGAAAAACTTAGAATTTACTGAAAAACCCGCATTAGACGAAATGAACAGTGTAGTACATTGTATATGAGTGAGTTGCACTGAAAAACGTAGAATTTACTGAAAAACCCGCTTTAGACGAAATGCACAGTGTAGTACATTGTATATGAGTGAGTTGCACTGAAAAACTTAGAATTTACTGAAAAACCCGCATTAGACGAATTGCACAGTGTAGTACATTGTATATGAGTGAGTTGCACTGAAAAACTTAGAATTTACTGAAAAACCCGCATCAGACGAAATGCACAGTGTAGTACATTGTATATGAGTGAGTTGCACTGAAAAAATTAGAATTTACTGAAAAACCCGCATTAGACGAAATGCACAGTGTAGTACATTGTATATGAGTGAGTTGCACTGAAAAAATTAGAATTTACTGAAAAACCCGCATTAGACGAAATGCACAGTGTAGTACATGTATATGAGTGAGTTGCACTGAAAAACTTAGAATTTACTGAAAAACCCGCATTAGACGAAATGCACAGTGTAGTACATTGTATATGAGTGAGTTGCACTGAAAAACTTAGAATTTACTGAAAAACCCGAATTAGACGAAATGCACAGTGTAGTACATTGTATATGAGTGAGTTGCACTGAAAAAAGTAGAATTTACTGAAAAACCCGCTTTAGACGAAATGCACAGTGTAGTACATTGTATATGAGTGAGTTGCACTGAAAAACTTAGAATTTACTGAAAAACCAGCATTAGACGAAATGAACAGTGTAGTACATTGTATATGATTGAGTTGCACTGAAAAACGTAGAATTTACTGAAAAACCCGCTTTAGACGAAATGCACAGTGTAGTACATTGTATATGAGTGAGTTGTATTGAAAAACTTAGAATTTACTGAAAAACCCGCATTAGACGAAATGCACAGTGTAGTACCTTGTATATGAGTGAGTTGCACTGAAAAACTTAGAATTTACTGAAAACCCGCATTAGACGAAATGCACAGTGTAGTACATTGTATATGAGTGAGTTGCACTGAAATACTTAGAATTTACTGAAAAACTCGCATTAGACGAAATGCACAGTGTAGTAAATTGTATATGAGTGAGTTGCACTGAAAAACTTAGAATTTACTGAAAAACCCGCATTAGACGAAATGCACAGTGTAGTACATTGTATATGAGTGAGTTGCACTGAAAAACTTAGAATTTACTGAAAAACCCGCATTAGACGAAATGCACAGTGTAGTACATGTATATGAGTGAGTTGCACTGAAAAACTTAGAATTTACTGAAAAACCCGCATTAGACGAAATGCACAGTGTAGTACTTTGTATATGAGTGAGTTGCACTGAAAAATTTAGAATTTACTGAAAAACCCGCATTAGACGAAATGCACAGTGTAGTACATTGTATATGAGTGAGTTGCACTGAAAAACTTAGAATTTACTGAAAAACCCGCATTAGACGAAATGCACAGTGTAGTACATTGTATATGAGTGAGTTGCACTGAAATACTTAGAATTTACTGAAAAACCCGCATTAGACGAAATACACAGTGTAGTACATTGTATATGAGTGAGTTGCACTGAAAAACTTAGAATTTACTGAAAAACCCGCATTAGACGAAATGCACAGTGTAGTACATTGTATATGAGTGAGTTGCACTGAAAAATTTAGAATTTACTGAAAAACCCGCATTAGACGAAATATACAGTGTAGTACATAGTATATGAGTGAGTTGCACTGAAAAACTTCGAATTTACTGAAAAACCTGCATTAGACGAAATGCACAGTGTAGTACATAGTATATGAGTGAGTTGCACTGAAAAACTTAGAATTTACTGAAAAACCCGCATTAGACGAAATGCACAGTGTAGTACATTGTATATGAGTGAGTTGCACTGAAAAACTTAGAATTTACTGAAAAACCCGCATTAGACGAAATGAACAGTGTAGTACATAATATATGAGTGAGTTGCACTGAAAAACGTAGAATTTACTGAAAAACCCGCTTTAGACGAAATGCACAGTGTAGTACATTGTATATGAGTGAGTTGCACTGAAAAACTTAGAATTTACTGAAAAACCCGCATTAGACGAAATGCACAGTGTAGTACATAGTATATGAGTGAGTTGCACTGAAAAACTTAGAATTTACTGAAAAACCCGCATTAGACGAAATGCACAGTGTAGTACATAGTATATGAGTGAATTGCACTGAAAAACTTAGAATTTACTGAAAAACCCGCATTAGACGAAATGCACAGTGTAGTACATTGTATATGAGTGAGTTGCACTGAAAAACTTAGAATTTACTGAAAAACCCGCATTAGACGAAATGCACAGTGTAGTACATTGTATATGAGTGAGTTGCACTGAAAAACTTAGAATTTACTGAAAAACCCGCATCAGACGAAATGCACAGTGTAGTACATTGTATATGAGTGAGTTGCACTGAAAAAATTAGAATTTACTGAAAAACCCGCATTAGACGAAATGCACAGTGTAGTACATTGTATATGAGTGAGTTGCACTGAAAAAATTAGAATTTACTGAAAAACCCGCATTAGACGAAATGCACAGTGTAGTACATGTATATGAGTGAGTTGCACTGAAAAACTTAGAATTTACTGAAAAACCCGCATTAGACGAAATGCACAGTGTAGTACATTGTATATGAGTGAGTTGCACTGAAAAACTTAGAATTTACTGAAAAACCCGCATTAGACGAAATGCACAGTGTAGTACATTGTATATGAGTGAGTTGCACTGAAAAAAGTAGAATTTACTGAAAAACCCGCTTTAGACGAAATGCACAGTGTAGTACATTGTATATGAGTGAGTTGCACTGAAAAACTTAGAAATTACTGAAAAACCAGCATTAGACGAAATGAACAGTGTAGTACATTGTATATGAGTGAGTTGCACTGAAAAACGTAGAATTTACTGAAAAACCCGCTTTAGACGAAATGTACAGTGTAGTACATATTATATGAGTGAATTGCACTGAAAAACTTAGAATTTACTGAAAAACCCGCATTAGACGAAATGCACAGTGTAGTACATAGTATATGAGTGAGTTGCACTGAAAAAAGTAGAATTTACTGAAAAACCCGCTTTAGACGAAATGCACAGTGTAGTACATTGTATATGAGTGAGTTGCACTGAAAAACTTAGAATTTACTGAAAAACCAGCATTAGACGAAATGAACAGTGTAGTACATTGTATATGATTGAGTTGCACTGAAAAACGTAGAATTTACTGAAAAACCCGCTTTAGACGAAATGCACAGTGTAGTACATTGTATATGAGTGAGTTGTATTGAAAAACTTAGAATTTACTGAAAAACCCGCATTAGACGAAATGCACAGTGTAGTACCTTGTATATGAGTGAGTTGCACTGAAAAACTTAGAATTTACTGAAAACCCGCATTAGACGAAATGCACAGTGTAGTACATTGTATATGAGTGAGTTGCACTGAAATACTTAGAATTTACTGAAAAACTCGCATTAGACGAAATGCACAGTGTAGTAAATTGTATATGAGTGAGTTGCACTGAAAAACTTAGAATTTACTGAAAAACCCGCATTAGACGAAATGCACAGTGTAGTACATTGTATATGAGTGAGTTGCACTGAAAAACTTAGAATTTACTGAAAAACCCGCATTAGACGAAATGCACAGTGTAGTACATGTATATGAGTGAGTTGCACTGAAAAACTTAGAATTTACTGAAAAACCCGCATTAGACGAAATGCACAGTGTAGTACTTTGTATATGAGTGAGTTGCACTGAAAAATTTAGAATTTACTGAAAAACCCGCATTAGACGAAATGCACAGTGTAGTACATTGTATATGAGTGAGTTGCACTGAAAAACTTAGAATTTACTGAAAAACCCGCATTAGACGAAATGCACAGTGTAGTACATTGTATATGAGTGAGTTGCACTGAAATACTTAGAATTTACTGAAAAACCCGCATTAGACGAAATACACAGTGTAGTACATTGTATATGAGTGAGTTGCACTGAAAAACTTAGAATTTACTGAAAAACCCGCATTAGACGAAATGCACAGTGTAGTACATTGTATATGAGTGAGTTGCACTGAAAAATTTAGAATTTACTGAAAAACCCGCATTAGACGAAATATACAGTGTAGTACATAGTATATGAGTGAGTTGCACTGAAAAACTTCGAATTTACTGAAAAACCTGCATTAGACGAAATGCACAGTGTAGTACATAGTATATGAGTGAGTTGCACTGAAAAACTTAGAATTTACTGAAAAACCCGCATTAGACGAAATGCACAGTGTAGTACATTGTATATGAGTGAGTTGCACTGAAAAACTTAGAATTTACTGAAAAACCCGCATTAGACGAAATGAACAGTGTAGTACATAATATATGAGTGAGTTGCACTGAAAAACGTAGAATTTACTGAAAAACCCGCTTTAGACGAAATGCACAGTGTAGTACATTGTATATGAGTGAGTTGCACTGAAAAACTTAGAATTTACTGAAAAACCCGCATTAGACGAAATGCACAGTGTAGTACATAGTATATGAGTGAGTTGCACTGAAAAACTTAGAATTTACTGAAAAACCCGCATTAGACGAAATGCACAGTGTAGTACATAGTATATGAGTGAATTGCACTGAAAAACTTAGAATTTACTGAAAAACCCGCATTAGACGAAATGCACAGTGTAGTACATTGTATATGAGTGAGTTGCACTGAAAAACTTAGAATTTACTGAAAAACCCGCATTAGACGAAATGCACAGTGTAGTACATTGTATATGAGTGAGTTGCACTGAAAAACTTAGAATTTACTGAAAAACCCGCATCAGACGAAATGCACAGTGTAGTACATTGTATATGAGTGAGTTGCACTGAAAAAATTAGAATTTACTGAAAAACCCGCATTAGACGAAATGCACAGTGTAGTACATTGTATATGAGTGAGTTGCACTGAAAAAATTAGAATTTACTGAAAAACCCGCATTAGACGAAATGCACAGTGTAGTACATGTATATGAGTGAGTTGCACTGAAAAACTTAGAATTTACTGAAAAACCCGCATTAGACGAAATGCACAGTGTAGTACATTGTATATGAGTGAGTTGCACTGAAAAACTTAGAATTTACTGAAAAACCCGCATTAGACGAAATGCACAGTGTAGTACATTGTATATGAGTGAGTTGCACTGAAAAAAGTAGAATTTACTGAAAAACCCGCTTTAGACGAAATGCACAGTGTAGTACATTGTATATGAGTGAGTTGCACTGAAAAACTTAGAAATTACTGAAAAACCAGCATTAGACGAAATGAACAGTGTAGTACATTGTATATGAGTGAGTTGCACTGAAAAACGTAGAATTTACTGAAAAACCCGCTTTAGACGAAATGCACAGTGTAGTACATTGTATATGAGTGAGTTGTATTGAAAAACTTAGAATTTACTGAAAAACCCGCATTAGACGAAATGCAGAGTGTAGTACCTTGTATATGAGTGAGTTGCACTGAAAAACTTAGAATTTACTGAAAAACCCGCATTAGACGAAATGCACAGTGTAGTACATTGTATATGAGTGAGTTGCACTGAAAAAAGTAGAATTTACTGAAAAACCCGCTTTAGACGAAATGCACAGTGTAGTACATTGTATATGAGTGAGTTGCACTGAAAAACTTAGAAATTACTGAAAAACCAGCATTAGACGAAATGAACAGTGTAGTACATTGTATATGAGTGAGTTGCACTGAAAAACGTAGAATTTACTGAAAAACCCGCTTTAGACGAAATACACAGTGTAGTACATTGTATATGAGTGAGTTGCACTGAAAAACTTAGAATTTACTAAAAAACCCGCATTAGACGAAATGCACAGTGTAGTACATTGTATATGAGTGAGTTGCACTGAAAAATTTAGAATTTACTGAAAAACCCGCATTAGACGAAATATACAGTGTAGTACATAGTATATGAGTGAGTTGCACTGAAAAACTTCGAATTTACTGAAAAACCTGCATTAGACGAAATGCACAGTGTAGTACATAGTATATGAGTGAGTTGCACTGAAAAACTTAGAATTTACTGAAAAACCCGCATTAGACGAAATGCACAGTGTAGTACATTGTATATGAGTGAGTTGCACTGAAAAACTTAGAATTTACTGAAAAACCCGCATTAGACGAAATGAACAGTGTAGTACATAATATATGAGTGAGTTGCACTGAAAAACGTAGAATTTACTGAAAAACCCGCTTTAGACGAAATGCACAGTGTAGTACATTGTATATGAGTGAGTTGCACTGAAAAACTTAGAATTTACTGAAAAACCCGCATTAGACGAAATGCACAGTGTAGTACATAGTATATGAGTGAATTGCACTGAAAAACTTAGAATTTACTGAAAAACCCGCATTAGATGAAATGCACAGTGTAGTACATTGTATATGAGTGAGTTGCACTGAAAAACTTAGAATTTACTGAAAAACCCGCATTAGACGAAATGCACAGT